>NC_092503.1:93813740-94116771 GCF_047511675.1 Marmota flaviventris | reverse complement strand
TAGTATATCAAAACTAATTGAAGGAGCATTTGAGAAATAATATTAAGACAAGATTGCTGTATTAGATATAAAACTCATTAATGTCCAATAGGGTCATAAACTGTAATATTTATTGTACTTTTCCATAGGAAAGAAAGTATTCTCATCTCCACTGGTCAAAAATCTACAAGTCAACCTCTGTTCCTACAAAGTTATGAAATAGACCAGACAATAGTTAAACCCAGCACTGGAGAACTGCACCATGAGAGCAGTCAAGTTATCTCTTTTTCTACTCAACTTGAGGATGATTTATTTGTCAATGTTATACGCCTTATCCTCGAATTCTCTGGGTTTTACTTTATTTGACAATTATGTTCAAAGACTCTCTTGGTTTCCCTCCATAATAGAAGTAGAGGTGTAAAACACAGAGGTTGATTATAAATTTTTTTTTTAAAAAAATGTTTATCACTCAACTCAAAGTGGATCAAGGACCTAGGAATTAGACCAGAGTCCCTACACTTAATAGAAAAAAAAAGTAGGTCCAAATCTTCATCAAGTCAAATTAGTCCCTGACTTCCTTAACAAAACTCCTAAAGTGAAAGAAATGAAATAAAAAGTCAATAAATGAGATGGATTCAAACTAAAAAGTTTCTTCTCAGCAAAAGAAACAATCAATGATGTGAAGAGACAGCCTACAGAGTGGGAGAAAATCTTTAGCACATGCACATCAGATAGAGAACTAATTACCAGGATATATAAAGAAGTCAAAAAACTCAACACCAAAAAAAAACCAAATACCCAATCAATAAATGGGTTAAGGAACTGAACAGACACTTCTGAGAAGAGTATATATAATCGATCAACAAAAAATATGAAAAAATGTTCAACATCTCTAGATATTACAGAAATGTAAATCAAAACTACTCTAAGATTTCATCTTGCTCCAGTCAGAATGGCAATTATCAAGTATACAAGCAACAGTAAGTGTTAGTGAGGATGTGGGCAAAAAGGTACACTCAAACATTGTGGTGGGACTGCAAATTTGTGCAATCACTCTGGAAAGCAATATGGAGATTCCTTAGAAAACTTGGAATGGAACCACCATCTGACCCAGCTATCCCACTCCTCAGTCTATACCCAAAGGACTTAAAATCAGCATACTATAGTGATGCAGCCACATTAATATTTATAGCAGCTCAATTCTTAGTAGTTAGACTATGGAAAAACCTAGATTTCCATTAATAGATGAATAAATTAAAAAAACTGTGGTATATATACACAATTGAATATTACTCAGCATTAAAAGAGAATGAATTATGACATTTGCAGGTAAATGGATGAAGTTGGAGAATATCATGTTACATGAAGTAAGCCAATCCCCCCAAAACAAAGGCCAAATGTTTTCTCTGATATTAGGAGGATGATT
Source organism: Marmota flaviventris (assembly GCF_047511675.1). NCBI lineage: Eukaryota > Metazoa > Chordata > Mammalia > Rodentia > Sciuridae > Marmota > Marmota flaviventris. Next base: position 94,115,366 of record NC_092503.1, on the reverse strand, counting down.
CACAGTGGGGGAGGGCAAAAGAAGAATGAAGGAACTTTGGATTAGGCAAAGAGGAAGGTGGGAAGGGGAGGGGACCTAGGGGTAGGAAAGATGGTGGAATGAGATGGACATCATTACCCTAGGTACATATATGACGGCATGCATGATGAGACTCTACATCGTGTACAACCAGAGAAACGAAAAGTTGAGCTCCATTTGTAAACAATTAATCAAAATGCATTCTACTGTCATGTATAACCAATTAGAACAAATAAAAAAATGTTTCCAATACATTTAAATCAGCATGCATTCCCCAAATACATAAATTCATTGGTATACTTCTAGGTTGGAAATAATAGCATTGGAAGTACCTTTAGATTTTTAGATATTTTAGATTAGAGAGATCTTGTTAAGCTTCAGTCAAATGAGAAAATAACTTCAAAGGTTGATAAGTGCCCAAATCACATAGAGGTACAGACATGAGTCTTGAACCCTGAGTCTGGATCATTAGTGTGTGTGTGTGGTGGTGGTGGGGGCAGCGTTTGCAGTGCTTCTGTGTAGTCCCACCTTGTTTAGAGACCAAAAGTTCATTCACATCTATATCCCTCTGAAGTGGTTCACACTCCGCTCAGGGGAAATATTAAGCTTCCACTGCTCCTGGAGGTTACACAGGATGCTCCATATTCAAGGCCACGAGTCCTCTTCACTCTGTCCTGGTCCTGAGTCAAAGGTCCTTCTTCTTTCCACTTAAGTGAATCTGGTTCTTTCCACTCCTTTCCTCTCCACATTCCTTCCCTAGCCCCATTTTCTCTCCTTGGAAGAATAAAAGTTCCTTCTGTAGTCACATGCATAGATATTTGTGCTTACATTTAGCCTTGAGTATTTTTGATGTTTTTATTTGTGTTTTGGTGTGAATGGGCACATGGGGAAAGGGAATAAAAAGCTCTGGAGTATTTGTGAGAGAGAAAAGGGAAAATAAATTAGTCTGGTGGACATTGGCATAACTCAAGGGTCCACATCCAAATAGTTCCCTATTTCAAGATGAAACCTCAATGTGAAGGTATAATTTTCTATGTACTTAATTGCATTTCAACTATATTTCACATAAAATATATTAATCTAGGACTGAAAAGAAAAAGTGCATATCTTGAAGCCTATTGCAAATTAAATCAAACATGAAAAAAGGATTCTTGATATTGAAGCACACTAAACTAAAAGTATTTTCCCAGTTGTCATAGCATATTCTAGAATGGAAGTCTTTTAAAAGTAGGAAAAATAGTACTACATGTTGGATCTTGTTAGTATCATCTGGTGCAGCATTTCCTAACACTGAGTCCGAGAAAAAGAGCATGCTGTGTGATGTTAATAGGTATCTTGGAAAAAAAAAATTCTTAACATTTTAAAATTTTATTTATTCTAATTAGTTATATGTGACAGCAGAATGCAGTTCAATTCATTTTACACAAATAGAGCACAATTTTTCATGTCTCTGGTTGAACACAAAGTAGAGTCACACCATTTGTGTTTTCATACATGTGCTTAGGGTAATGATGTCCTCATTCCATTGTCTTTCCTACCCCATGTCCCCTCCCTTTCCCTCCCTCCCCTTTGCCCTATCTAAAGTTCATCTATTCCTCTCATGCCACATCCCTATTATGAATCTGAGGGGATGATGAAAAAAAATTAGAAACTAAATTAAAAGACTTAAATTGGTTCTGTTATGTTGAATTTAATATGTTAAACACATTATGGAGGTCAGAGCTGTAGCTCCTTAGCAGAGCACTCGATTAGCATGTATGAGGCACTGGGTTTGATCCTTAGTCACCGCGTAAAAATAAACAAATTAAAAAACAAAAACAAAAACACAGGTTTAAATCCCAAGGAAAGAAAAGAACATGTGATAACTTATACATTTATCTTAGGAATATTTCCCTTCCTGCAGAATATTTTTTCCCCTGACTCCTCAGAGATTTATTAGAATATTGTGAAAAATAGTTTTGGAAATTCTGGTCCAGCTTACTCTCTTCTTTACACAAATGATGAAAGTAAGATCCAGAAGCAGTTAATGGCATACTAAGGAGTAAGGATAGACTTCCTGCCTCTTAGACTGGTCTACAAGAGTGAAGCTATATTTTTATAGATGGTCTCATCCTTAAGTGTAATTCTCAAGTCAGATAACTGCTGAAAATAGCTACCACATCATTGGTTTAGACAACAACTAACCTTTTTTATTTGTGATAGAACTAATGGTTGATTTATGTGTCAGAACTTAGGACAGAGAGCATTAAATTAAGTTCTATAAAATTTCAGTTTATCCTGTGCATATTATCAGGCTGACTTGAATAAATCTTTTAACTTACTTGTATCCTTTTTGTCATACTCAAAATAGAAGCTTAAAACTATGTTTTGAAGGTATTTTTAGTATTGATATCATTTTAAAATAAAGTCATATCAGAACCATGTCTCTAATGCAATTTTCCAAGGCACAGAGAGTACTTGATAATTGTTAGGTCAATGGCAATCATCAGTGTTGACACTTTGACAATGCTTGCTTGAAGATAATACTTTATTTTAATATGAAAAAATAATACCAGACTTTATTTTCCAGTGTTTTTCCATCTAGTCTGTATATTCCTGAGTCCTCAGCAAGTTTTAACTTTGGTTCCAAATCACTTGAGGTTTAGGCAGGCAGGCAGGAACAGTTTTTTATATCATTTTCCTAGAATAAAAGGTTAAGCAATTTTCCTAAGGTACATGATATACCAGCAAATGGGCCAAGAACAAAATGTAAGGTTTGAGAACCTTGTCTATTGCTGAATCAAAAAAATTGGCTTGTTTCCTTCCTAAATTTAAATTACTTGCTTTAAACCAAAACCAAGGAATTCTGATTATCTCACATTATATTTCAGCTTTAACTTTGCTGTTTTTATTTTGTTTGTCAAACTTTTGACACAGTTCAAACAGTGGCATGTCTAATTAGATGTAAAAATGATAGTTATTAACACAATTTGCCAAACCAATTTTTTTTGTGTGTGTGTGTGCACAAATGCAATCTGTAAGTGGTAAGCCATGTAGATTTAAAACAAGAATAAATGCTTCTAGTAAAAAACAATTAAAAACAGGCTTTAACATATCTCTCCCTACTTAAAATATTAATAATTTTTGATGGGAAGGAAAACATTAGCAGGTCATATTTAGCTTGCTTGTTCTTTGAAGTACAGAAGGAGGCAGGTAGGGAGGGATGGAAAAATGAAGAGAGAGAGAGAGAGAGAGAGAGAGAGAGAGAGAGAGAGAGAGAGAGAGAGAAACCTTTTAGTATTCTATAAGAAAGGATAGAAAAGATAGTTTTCAGATGGGATTTAAGTCAGAGAGGTCTCTTATGCCCAGGAAGATCAATCAGGGTAAATGAGTTCTCTATGTATTATTACCTAAGGGTAGAGAAAATTGAAGATGAGATTTTTCCCCCTACTTGTTTGACCTTGCTACATAAATATGATGTAAAAAATGTGCGGAATTTAATAGTGGGTTTTTCCATTGGTCAAACCTTGAAACTTTTAACTCTTCGAGGCTTTTCAAATTTAGTATAATAAACTAAATTTCTTCTATATTCAATCTTTTTTTCTTTTTGAAATGTAATTTGATATATAATCATAACTTTAATGAAACTGATTTGCAGAGGACCTAAATGTCTTCTGAAAAGATTGAATATAGAAGAAACTATGTAAAACAAATGCCCATCCCTGGTTGCTACACTCAAGGATGGTAGTGATAAAAGTGGTTAGAAAATCAATTTAAACTGCATTTGTACTTTACCAAGAGTCCTGCGACACTTACATTGGTAAGAGTTATACTTTCCAAATATGTGATCCACTTTTATAAGCAACTAAAAACCCTGCAGCTTCAGTCACACTCTCCAAGCTAGAGTAAATGACCCCACATCAATCCATTTTCACAATACCTGGCACTTGTAGAATGGAGAAAAGAAATGAGATTAAAAAAAAGATAAACAAGAGTGATTGTGAAACCCTAGGCTCTTAACCTAAGACTGCACTTCACATGTATAAATGGAAAAGCACATTTTGTTCTGCACGCCTCAATGTTTTTCAAACCCAAGATCATCCTAAGCAAAAGAGTATGTAGAAAAAGGTTACCCATCTTATATATCTTTGAAAATCCAATGCTCTTCACACTGCTAAACATGACAGAGGTGTCCTGCAAATGCTTGTGGTAGGATAGAAGGGGCAAATAGACGGTCTTAAAGGCACATATATCCTGCTTTAATCAAACAGATCAAAATAATTTCTAGACATGGATATTATAGGAAGTAAAATCCAAAAATATTGCCAAAATATCTTTGTGATGCATTACATTTTGTCCAAGTGAGGTAGGATAGAAGAAATAAGAAACAGGTAACAAGGAGAGATCAAGAAAAGACAAGGAAATAAAAATTTAAAGATCTACATACTTTTCCAGGCCTGTCAATCCCTATGACAGTCTCTCTTTCAGGTTTGACACACTCAAATTCGTGAGAAATCTGTAAACCTACCTGAGCATTGTAACTAACTCCCCAATAAAGAGATTAAGTAAAGATAGACACAATATTTTGAGAAACCTATAATTTAGGGGACTTTCCAGTGCTTTCTACTGATCATAATGAAGACCACATCAGCTTGAAGATCCTATGCTTGAACAGACCACCAGAAACCATCTTGAGATAACCAGACTAATATCATTCCTACATACCTTCTCATATTCACCACTCACCAAAGCTAAGGCTCACACATGTCAGGAAAGTCAGCATTGAGCATTTGTTGCAGAGAGAGCAAAACCCATCAGTAAGGAACCATAAGGTCAACACCTTAATAAGAAAATCTTTGAATCTTTCCCTGTCAAATTCCTTCTACCCCAGCATAGGCACAAATCCGAAGAAGCAGAAGATGGATAGAAAAGAATTGGGAAGAATACATCACAATCCTCCCCTCCTCTACATTCTTGGACTTGAGGTCTTGCCTAACCTGGTTGGAGGCTATTTACCACAAAACTGAATGTGAAATAGAAGTTGTAAACTGTCCTGACATTTCAATATGTGAGCATTAATAAAAGGTATTGGAACAAACATGGTGTTCAATTTGTGGAAAGTTAAAAGATATTCTACAGATACATTTGACATCAGTGACAGCAGAAAAGAAAGCCTTTTTATACTCACATTCCATAAAGATTAGCCTGATTTTAGTGAATAGATTAGATTACATAAATAAATGCCTTAATCGCTCAATTTATTAGCACAAGATAAGAGATGGGGAAAACTATGAAATTATATATGCTTCTTACTATTCACCTAACACAAAATTTGACATTTTCCCTTTCCACCCTGTTTTTCTAGCAACAAGGACTGCCTACAATTGAGATGTTTGATGGTTAATTGGTAAACTTTCACATCTGAGAGTAATCTAACCAAATATAAATTAATCCTCTATCATGAGGCCACTTAAATTTTATGTATGCACAATTTCAAGGATGCAGAAAATGAAGAAACTAAGAGAAGGGCAAATATCTGAAGATATTGTTAGTTTAAATACATGGCAAGAAATTGATCTGAAGTAGGCTATTTTCCCCTTTGGTATTTAGAAGAACAGTTTAGACTGCTGAGCTAGATTAGGGGTAAGCTGGCCTGGATAAAGAATAATAAGTAAAAGATCTCAGCAGGTGATGCCCAGCTCCATGACACTGAAATGACAATGAAGGCAAGCAAGAAGTTTGTGGGGAGTTACAACTCATTACAGAACAAATGGACAGGCTGAGACACAATGCCCTAATTCTTAATACTGTGTAATAATGTTACTACTGCAATTTCAAATTCAATCTATGACTCCTACATCATTTTGAAGTGCTAAGTGACTTGGAAACTAAATACCTCAGAAATCATGAAAAACTGACTTATTTATATCAGACAATGTCAAGAATGAGAAATAAAAGAATGAAAGAAACTAACTTTGACTTCTATTCACATAGGACATGAGAATAATGATAGTTCCCTAATAGTAAGAAATACATGTTTTGGGGGAAGATTTCTTAATAAGGAAATACTATTTGTTTGAGATGGATTTCCTTGGTCAATTAATTGAAAGAGACTAATCAATCCACCTGCTTCCCTAATGCAGTCGTTTGAAACTATGGCCCTCAGGTCAAATCCTGTCTTTCATCTACTTTTTTGAATAAAATTTTATTGGAACTCAGTCATATTTATTCGTTTATATTTTCTTACTGGCTGCTTTCCTGTTACAATGGGAGACTTGAGTAGCTGTCATGCAAAGTCTAAAATGTGAGCTATTGGTCCTTTATGGAAAAAGTTTGCTGACCACTGCCATAGCACAGGGAGGATAGCCCTGGTTAGTGATTAATAAAAACCATGAGGTGGGTTGGAGCACAGAAAACTTATCCATTCACACATGGGAATTATTGACTTTCATTTCATGACAAAGCACATTGACATACACTTAGCTCCTGCTGAAATTAAGAGTAAGTCTAAAATTAGTGTCTTAATAATTATTTACCCTAATGTCAGTGAAATAAGTTTTTAGGGCAGTGGTTGCATAGGGTATATTCCCAAACCTGATGCTCCTCTTTAATTATTGTTTAACCTATTTTAAAACACCTGGTGCAGAAAGGGAAAAGTGATTTAAATATTATCTGTTTAATTTGCTAACCTTCCTATGCCCTTTTGGAAACAGCTTGTTCAAAGTCCATGGAGATTTGGATACTCAGAATAACCCTCTGTATCACTTTTCTAAACTGAATTTCACTACATGCAATTTGGGCTTCTCCGAAATGAGCAACCACAGGGGTTTGAAAATTCTAACACAGATTTATAATGAAATGAAAAAAGATTGGACACTGTCCAGAAACATGTGATGGTACTCAAAGCAGAATGACATTTGCTCAGCAAAGCTCCTGAAGCGTTACTTCCCTTAGTTCTTTTCAACATGAAATTTGTCTTCTTGTAAGCAGATTACCTTCATAGACAATGCAGGGACAGCATTTTGTATCATTGAATTATATCAGCCAAGCTTCTAAATTTCATGATGATTTTGTTTATAAATCCACTGCAATTGTATTTTATTTTGTGAACCCTAGTATGTAACACTATGGCACTGAGTTCTGTTCACTCAGAACCCTACTTCTGTTTAGAGAACACTTCTGTAAGGGTTATCTGTTGTTTTTTCACCATTATTCTTGCTGAGGAAAATAGGTGTGCACATCCAGAAAACACATATTAGAATGTTCAAGTGTGTGTGTGTGTGCGCGCACACACATGCACACACAGATCAAAACATGCCTTCCTCTCTAATATTCTTAAATGCCTCATTGTTAGGCATTCCCCAAATTTGGGATGAGAATTACTGGATTAGAAAAATTAAACTGTGGTGATAAATTGTTACTTGCATTTTCATGTGTACTCTGGTATTAAAACATTATTGTCTCTGTATTTTGAGAAAGGAAGCAGACATATAAAAGGGCTTTCTTATTTTGTTTATAATAATGACTTTTATTCTGAACAGTTTATTTCTTTGAAAATACAACAAAACTTGCTGGCCTAAAAATAATTCCATCAGGTTATCTTGTCCATTCCCCTTGAATCCAGAATGGTTGAATATTAATGAATCTTTCTGAAGTTGATCTACTATTTAAGCAAACAGGAGAAAAGAAGGACATTTAGAACTTTGCCTGGCTAGACTCAGCAGTGAGATGGAGCCAGATGGCATGGACTGAGAAAAAGGACAGAACCCAAAGTGGGAATGTAGAAGAGACTCTGGGATATCCGGGAAAGATTCATTTTGTAATGTGGCAAGACAGAGAGTGCTAGAGTTTGCATCTGGAATGTTCTTCAAAAGTCCATGTTTTAAAGGCTTAGTTCCTAGCTTGGTATTATTGGGAGGGTGTGAAAAGTTTAAGTGATGGAGTCTAGTGGGAAGTTGTAGGTCAGTGCGGATGTTCCCTTGAAGGGGATTGTGGGATCATGGTCTTATCTTTCTCTTTTTGATTCCTGGATGCCATGAGGTGACTAGTTTGCTTCACTATGTGCTCCCCGTCATAATGTATAGCCTCACCACAGACCCAAGAGACCGTGGACCAGAGCCTCCAAGCTGTGAGCCAAATGAACCTTTTGTCCTCATAAGTTAATTACCTTAAGAATTTGTTAGAGTAATGAAAAGCTGACTAACTCAGAGAGGAAGGAAAACTTTCACTTTAGCTAGCAACATGGATGGAAAATGAGTTACCAAAAGCATTAGGATAGTTAAGATTCATTTTGTAGAATCATAATGGAGTTTGCTTTGTATTTCAGAGTTTCTCTGTTGAAAACTTTATACTACTCCATATATTTGAAGTGTGGAAATGCATCTGTTCAGAGGAAGGTGTTGGTCATGGTGATAGTTCTTTGCATCTTACTGTAATGGACTGAAGCTATTTATGGCCTTATTGGGAGTTTATGTTATCTTCTATAGACATTCTGGTTCTACTTTTGGTTTGCTGCAGACTTCTAGAATCCTCTGTTTATGATGGGTATTGAGGTTTTGGACATAACAAGTAAGGGTGAAAGCATTCTTATTCTGATGATCTTATGTATGGTCCATAGTTATCTGTGTTCTTCATATACAAATTTTTTTGACCTGCCCTCAGTACTCTTATAAGCCTTCTGAGAATTTTTTTTTTTTTTTTTTTTTTTTTTTTTACAAGTTGGTGTTCTGGCACTGACCAACTTCAGTGTATTATGGTGATATACAGGGGGATACTGGAAGGAAAATCATCATTGCCATGAACCAACACGGTCTATGTGCAGTCATGCAAGGATTAGTTTATGGAGTTGAACACTGACAATCAAGATAGAAATCATTTTGTTCATAGGATGTGAAAAAGTGTTTTACTCATTGGTACATAGCTGACACATCTCCATTTGTCTAGCCTAAAACACATATATGATGTGAAATTTCTTAAAAAGTGTGTATCAAAATCAGCTGACATTCAAGAGGATTTCTCTGAGGTAGTGGTTGAAAGGTTGAAAAAGTCAGAAATAAGTATGGATGGCCAGAATATATAATGTATACAACAGCAGACTGACAGGTACATTTATATGGGAAAATTCACTGAGACCTAAAGAGCTGAATGAGCTTCCACATTAGACTGAAAATTCTCTGTGTGCAGGATTGCTGTTTTGAATATATATCTTTTATTTTTTCCCCTACACACTCTTAGCTCATACCTAAATCTCAGGCAATGTTTGTTGAAATAAAGCTAAGAAAATGAACATATAAAGTCTAAAAGAACCTAGGATTTTTTTTTTTTATCTTAGGATGATTATCTTTTCCAAATACCTGTTAAATAACTAAGATTAAAAGTAATATGATGTTCTTTAATTAAAACAAACAGTGTTTATTTTATTTAGTATATAACTGGCTTCAATATCTCAGAGAGTTAATGTTTTAAAATGAAACTAACCCTTGTCTGAGTTGGAGATATTGATATTTTTGCATAAAATTGGAATATATTGGTTTTCTATTGTTGCATAGCAATATGACCACAAGCTTAGCTTTAAACAAAGTATACTTCTTAACTCAGCCTCATGGGTCCTCTGCATAATAATTTCACAAAGTGCAGTCCAGGTGTTGGTCAGGCTGGGGCCTCACTTCAAGGCTTGATGGAGAAAGGATCTATTTCCAAGCTCATGTGGTTCTTTGTAAAATTAATTTTCTTTTTGTTGGCTTCAATATCTGCTAGCTGTCAGTTGGAGGCAGTCCTCAGCTCCTCACTGGTTGGAGGCTGCTCTAAATGCCTTTGTCATGTGGGCCTCCCAAAAACTGCTGAATGCTTCATCAAAGCCAGCAAGGGAGATGCAGCTCACAATTCTAAGTAACCTAATTATGGAAATGACATCCTATCACCCTGCTTAATTGGTTGTTCTGTTGGTTAAAATCAACTCATAGGTTCCACCACAATACAATTGCTATTAGTGGTTTGGTTATGAAGGAGACCATTTATTGAGTAAAGCTTTGATTTTGGTTTCCTTCAGGAAAGCTATCATGGTCAGTTCTTTAACACTTTATCTGTGGTATTTTATTATATTAAATAGGCTTACACTGTTGTTTTTATGGTACAAATGTATAAATTAAGTCACACACTTAGATATAGTGAGTCAGAAGGCAAATTTCTAGACACTATAAGAGATGATCACTTTCCTTTCCACTGAACCATGCTTATTTTTTTCCTTCAAATTTATTACTGTCAGTCTGTGATTCTCGGGTACATATGTCACCTTGACATTATCAGGCCTGTGCAGTCTTCTGTTCTCTGTCTTTACCATTTTGTTCTTCCTCTCTCTCTCTCTCTCTCTCTCTCTTCATTTTTTTATTCTAGTGATTACTTTCAGAGCCCATCTATGCCTATCATTTCTTGTCCTGCCTTTTTGATAGACTTTTTCTCTTTTTCCACACTATGTACAAAGATGTTTACTTTTATGAAGTCATTATTAACTACTTGATAGCTTGCCCCTTGGAAACACTGAGGTGAATTAATTAAGATATTTCCTGTGAGATTTGGTCAATTTTCCTTTGACTTGAACTATTATAATCGCTGCATGTTTCAGCTTCTATTCTGCCCTTATTTGTAGCCCTGAAATAAAGATTTCTCAGAGGATTGGGGAAATTTAGCAATATGTTCTACACTGTCCAAATGAGACTCCCTCAGGGTTGATTCACTGAAGACATGTTAGTGAAGCAGAAAGTAATTTTAATTAAGATCTTCTTAAGCTTATATAGCATGATAAATCTTTGCTTTGAGGAGGAAAATGGATATAGCATTGTAAATAAAAATAAAAATAGATATGGTGAATTTTTCATCTCTAATAGTAGAGATCTAGGGATTTTTTGAATTAAAAACAAAGTAAAAATTCATTAATGTATCAAATAATCATCAATGGATAACAATCTCTTATTCATATTTGCAAAAAATGGTAACACCTACATTAAAACTTGGATACATTTTGATAGTTTCCAAATTGGGTGCATTTACCTTATTATTTTCAGAGTTGGGAAATCTCTTGTCACTGGACCCACAGTGTGCAAGTTTCTCTAAGCAAATAAATGTGTACCACATGTGTGCATTATAAGAATTTGGGGTTCCAAGTCTTTCTTTTCTATCACCCCATTGACAATGCTTCTGACTTTTGCTGTTTTAAGAATCTGGAGTCATGCAATAGAAATCAGGGATGAAGATGCTGGCACTGACCTGATGCAAGTGCCATTGTTATGGCATAGATGACGAGCACACCAGGGCACATGGCAGTTCTTGATGTTCTTCCCACGAAGTGCTTCATCAATAATGAAGAATTCTTTGTTGTTTACTTGAAGTTCTCTAATGCAGCCCTGGAACCCCTGAATATGGCCCATATGCTTATGGATCTTTATATTTTCAGGGACATGACCAAGGAACATTGATTCAAAATATACCTGTAAGAGAAGTAACAAAAAATCTTATCATAAGATGCTGTCACATTATATGGGAAAGATCTAGAATGGTCAGTTCTATAACTGCATGTTTTAAAGTATTTTTCTTTGTAAAACCCATTGCAATTGTTGGATTATTTTGTCACTTGTACTAGGTGGTAAATAAATTACTTAGAAAAGAGCTTAGAAAAGAGCTCTTGGTTTACAGTTTTTTTCATTTCATAATATCTAATAAAATTAATGCAAAAATAGAGGCTAAACAAAACTTGCTGATTGCTTTGAAATGTATTTTTTAACTCAAGGGTTTGCACTTTAATGGGAACATTACCAAATGACAACTGATAAAGAAAATACAGCCATGTTAATTAATTATTGTCAGGGGTTGAATTGTATTCCATCCATATTCATATACTGAAGGTTCTAATCCATGGTGCTTATGTGACCTTATTTGTAAATAGAATCATTACAAATTTAATTAGTTAAGATGACATCAATATTAGAGTAAGGTAGACTTTAGATTAATATGATTGATGTCCTTATAAAAAGGGGCAAGTTTGACACAGACAGACCTGCACACAGGGAGAACACCATGTGAACATGAAGGTGGAGAGCTGGATGACACATCTACTAACCAGGAATGTCAAAGATTGCCAACAAACCAGGAGAAGCTTGATGAGAGACGTGGAACAGATTCTTTCTCAAAGTCACTGAAAGGAAACAACCCTGACATCATCTCAATTTTGGACTCTCAGCTTCAAGAATTGTAAGAACTACAAGACATTTCTATTCTTTAAGCCATCCAGTTTGTGTCATTTTTTTATTTTTGGGACTCCGGCAAACTAATGACATTATATATCAAGTATCCTAAAATATGAGCAAAATGTATGGCATTTGCACATGGTACTTGATAATTAGACATGTTAGTTTTTCCTCCAAAAATATGTAATAAATATGCATCAGAAGTTGAACTTTTCTTGCCTTATATTCAGTCCTTTCATTCACTCTTTATTCTAACAATCAGTTCAAGAACAGGCTCTTGTTTTGAGGAGACAAAAAAGAAACCACTCCATTTCAAAGGGACACAACTCATAGACAATTCAATAAAGGTATTCTGTAAAACTGGGTCCTTAATCTACCTTCATTTTGACAACACATCAGAGCTACATCTTACATTGGAGTCAGTTCTGAAGTCTGCATGTAAGATGAATATTCTGTGGAATCGAAATCGCCCTTGGAGATATCTTAAGCATCACTTCAGAGACTAATATGCTTTCTCTGAAAAAAACCACATAGCTACATTTTCCTGCAGCTTTGGAATAGATTGCTGTTTTGTCAGTGTGGTTTCAGATGAAGCTAACATTAAGTGGCCATGTTGTATAAAAATTCTAGGACCCCCTCTGTGTGGTGAATTGCACCGTGATGGTACTGATACTGAGAGCACAGAAAATTCTTCTCACATCCGTGCTCATTACAGAGCTTAAATCATTGACCAGATGGTACAATCACTTACATGATTTAAACTTCTACTTGATCTCTCCTTTCCCACCGTCACTAACATATATAACTGAATTCTCATAATTTAGATGTACATAAAATGAAACTCCCCTCAACAGGAATCTATGGGCTACAATAGAAGTTTTAATGAACTGGAGATGAGTCCCTGCTCTTCAGAGCTGTTAGGCATATGACATGTAGATGTAGCTGCAAGTATAGTCTCCGACACCCCTGTCCCATAAACACACTCTAACACCTCAAAAGATGTCTTTAAGTACTGAAAAATATATAAGTTGGTATTAAAGATACCAATAAAATGTAGAACCATCATTACAAGAATTCAAAAACTAGAATCAAACAACTAAAATAGGAATCTAGGGGGAGGAGACCATGAAAGATGCCTAGAACACCATTGAACATTTATACTAATTTATACTGGTATGATGTAACTTTGCTTTTAGAGAACAGAAGAATGTTAAATTCTAGGAACACCAAAGCATCTCCATGACCCTTGCTTAGCAGGTAAAAGTAACTCTTGGAACTCTCTTTTTCAACCCTAAAAAAAAAAGACAATATTTCTTGAGGAAATTTCTTAATTTCTTTCCCCTGAGTATTTCCTATTTTATTCCCAGAAGGTTTCAATCTTTGGGTGTAGAAGGCAGGAGGGCTTGCCAAAAGTTCCAAGGTGTATTGATAGAGTCCTTACATAGCATTCATTTTTTCTCATGTGCTAAGTCAGTTCATATTAAGTACTCCAACAAGCTATTAGCAGACCTGCTGATCAGCGAAGCCACCCACTGTTAATACAGTTTGGGGTCTATCGTGAAAAAAAAAAAACACAACTTTTTTCTTTTTCCCTCTGCATCAAGGCATGATTTCCTCTCCTCAAGGTTCTTTGACATCTTTCTGTATTGATCACATACCTGGAAAAGAAAATTCTCACTGCTTTGACAAGTGTGCTCTTTTAACACAAAACTTATAGAGGATGGGAACTCTCTTCTGCCACAAGTAGGCAGATCCAAGGAAAAATCTATAGAACTGCCTATGATTTATTATTCCATTAAAAACATTCAAACAATGAAAGTAGGTGGTTTTTGTATTTCTTTTGATCTGAGGCCCAAGCTTAGTTAGAGTCCTAAATGTCTAAAAAAAATTAGCTGTTGTTGACTGCACATAGATAACTATTAAAATGGTTGACTTCTTCTATCCCCAGACTCTCAATTATCTGAGAGCTGCCTTTTGCGTGTATAATCATTCCCAAGGAGACAGGTCTTTAAAATAGTCTTTTCTAATAATTTCTTGTGAATCAGACTATGGAGAATAGAGTCTGACATCAGGATATGATCTTACAAGATAAAAGCACAGAGAACAGACATGGACAATCAAGGAGGAATCATCAAGATAATAAAAATGATAAATGGTGACTGAGAGGAAAGGTCCCTACATCTTCAAGAGTGAACTCTCCTTTCCTCTCAGAATCTCTCTCTATAAAAAGAACATAGTTGCTATTTTATAATAACTGCAAATAAAACAAAAATATATTCAAATTTCTATAAGCTTGGAGGGAGGAGTGTTTGCTGGATAACTTGTCCTATTTCTTTTTTACTTTCTTTTAATTTTAAAATTGTAGTATTACATATATTTATGTAATGCTATCTTGATTCGATGTTTTGTTTTGCATCATTGATTCTCTTTTCCAAGTTAAATGACCTTTTTTTTTGTTAATGAAATATGGACAGGAAACTGCAAGTGCACTTTTGGTTAAGATTAATTGTCAGAGTATACTTGTATTTGTGTAAGAATATAATAACTTATACTGGAAATTAACTGAATTTTATTTAAGAATCACTATTTAAGTATTAGCTGAATTGTATGCAAACAATTCAAAACAAGAAGCATGAAGTTTTGGAAAAAAGGTGGATAAGATGGTGGGTAAAGTGTTTCAGTAAAAGGATTTACTTAAATAACTTTTCACATTTGGAGACAATGAGTGAAAAGGGATCAAAAAGCAGAAGCAGAATTTATCTAAATCCCCAGTCCCTTTGCAGTTTAAAAAAAAAAAAACAAACAAAAATCCTTTCTCTTGCTTGGCCTTATGTTATGACAATCTGTTGAGAACACAGTCCCTTCTATATTCATTTAAAACCATTTTGGGGGATGGTTTCCACCTTGGTCATGTTCTCTGAAGTCTGTAGCCTTTAAATTAGAAGGTTTCATATTTGTTACAAATGACTTGTTTCATGAAACTCAATCCTGCTTTTCCTTCATCTCCTATTTATCTTTTAAGCCACTTTTCCGAGTTTTGATGCGTAAGGTCCTTATTATTTTGCCAGATTCAGCATATGTGAAGTTCTCTCTGCATACCATACAAAAGAAATGTCATATAACTTTTCTCGTTTATCCTCCATATTCAATGTACATGGCATAGAAAACAAGGCAGTGCTTATTTGGAAGTTATTGAATCATGTATGTGATTGATATGAAGTAGCCTGCATAAAGTGGTTATGGTTTAAAATTTGATCAATATTAGTGGTCATCTGAGGTTCCAAATCTCATAGTTAAATATCTGATTTCTAGGCTTTCCAGAGAATGTTCCCCAAATTATCACTTCTTACCTTATCCAAGAAATAACTGAACTTTAGTGAAATAATCAATGAATTGAGTTGCTACCCTGTGAACAAATTGATCTAGGGAAGTGCAAATGTAAAAGAAGGAAGTGGAATTATATGTCTTAAGATCTTAATGTGAACTGGAGAAATAAGTCATAAAGAAATTATTTACCGGTCAGCAAGAGGGCAGAATAGGAGACCCAGACTCTCCTTCACCCAAGGACACAGATTAAAAAGAGCATGGATCAGTTCCCTTTGTCAGAAACCTAGAAAATAGTTAAGGGGCTTCTGCATGTCAGGCAAGCATGAAATCAGCTGCACTGAATCCGGAAGGAAAATTCATTCCTTCAGTAGGGTCACTTCCCCCAGCATAGCATGGTCCAGTTAGGAGAAAACTCTCAGCTCCAGTTTCTCACTAGGGAGGAAAAGAGAAGATTGAAACATGACCTGCATGTAGAATCTTTGGTGAGCTCCCCAAGGGATCAAAATCTATTTTGTCTGAATCTAAGCATTGACAGGAAACGGTGCCATACTGGGGATCATCAAGAACAAAAGTGACAGTTTGGACTAGTACACAGTCATTCACCACAGTCCCAGTCTGGATGACTCAGTATGGGTGAGTGGGAAAAAAAAAATCTCAATTCTCAGCTTCTTCCTGGGGAGGGAAAGAATGGGATCCAATGTTTTATATTTTGGGGAGACTGCTCATGGTACTAGTTTCTGTCCTATCTGTCTCAGAGAATCAGTGGGACCCAGTATACTATAGATACTTGGGAGATGTTGATAACAAAAGAGCACTGGAAAACTTGACCCTGCTTTAGAAGACCCAGGGTACAGCAGAGAGAGGGCAATGTAGATTGGCAGCCTGTCTCTCAGGGGAATGGGAGAGAAAAGAAGAGTGGAGCATGCATCCAATGTTTTGGCTTAGCAGAGGGATGCCTGAGGGGCTGATTTCTGTGTTGCCCAACTTGGAGAGCTGATGGAACCTAGCATACTTTAGAAACCTGAAGGTTGCTGAGAAGGAGTTGGCTAACTTGTGTTCTAGAGAACCTGCAGCACCACTGTCAGACACTCAAGGGAGAAAGAGGTTATGAGCTCTTGAAAAAAGAAACTGGTAAATCACTCCAATTGGGAGTTTGCATGTACAAGATCAGAGAAGACACAGCTACAGAAAAAGTCTGAGAGACTCTCAGTCTCTATCCTTGCTGTCTTGTAAACATCTTTCCCTGTATCAAGTCAGTCCAAAAAGACTGGGAGAGGTAGCTGTTTCTTTTCTTTTTTCCAAATGTATGAATCCTACGGAAGTTACAAAGTACAGGAATAAACAGGAAACCTAATCCCCGCCAACGGAACAAAGTAAATCTCCAGAAACCAATCCTAAATAAACAGAGGTATTTAAACTACCTGACAAAGAATTCAAACTAACAATCTTAAAAGTGTTCAATGAGTTCAGGAAAACAGTGCAGAAATGAGATTATCATCAGAGAGAAAGAACATACAAAAATGAACCAATCAAAAACTTAAAAAAATACCTAAAATTTTAAAATTCACTGAAGTTCAAGAGCAGATTTAATCAAACAGGAGACAGAGAATCAGTTAACCAGAAGCCAGATCATTTGAAATTATCCAGTTAGAGAAATAAGAAGAAAATTTAAAAAGACTGAAGAAAGTCTAAGGAACTTAAAGGACAGCATTAGGTGAGTCAATATATACCATATGGAAGAAGAAACAGAAGAAGGAGAAGGAGGGAGGAGGGGGAGGGGGAAGTGGAGAAAGGGGAGAGAGGGAGGGATGAGGGGGGAGGGGGAAAAGAGGAGCTGGGGAGAAGAAACAGGGAAAGGTTATTTGAAAAAATAATAAATGAAAACTGAAAATTTGGAAAGGAAATGGGCACTTAGATTCAAGAAGCCCAAAGGACTCCCAGTGGAATAGTCCTAAAGAAGTCCACTCTGAGTCATGTTGTGATGAGACTGTTGAAAGTCAATGAGAATTTTGGAAGATTTAAGAGAAAAGTGACTTGTCACAAAAATTGAAACTCCCATGAGACTCACAGCATATTTCTCCACACAAACTTCTCAAAACCTTTCACGTTAGAAGGATGATATACTCAAAGTGCTGAAAAAAATCTGCCAACCAAGAATGCTGTATCTGGGCAAAATTGTCCTTCAAAGATGAAAAAGACAGAAAGTCTTTCCCAAATAAACAAAAACTGAGGGAGTTCATCACTAGACCTGCTTTACTACATATGCTAAAGGGTGTCCTTCAAGTTGAAATAAAAGGCCTCTAGAAAGCATCATTAAAATATATGAAATTATAAAATAGTTATGTAGAGAAATACAGAATACTGTAAGGAGTTAAAGGTACCTTTTTTTTTTTTTTTGATAGTCTGTGTCAAAGTCAATGACTCTTAGAATTAAATGGCTTTGCCTCACAATTTTATCAGTGCTTATGTCTTTATTCTACACACCTCCACATTCTACAGTGAATAGGTATAATTCACAATTGGAAGCCATCTCTAGGTGTCTTTTCTCGGACAAGGACCTGTCAAGATTTGGAAAGAAAAGGGCATTTATCAAGGAGGCTGGTTACAAGAGGGTGCTGAGGTTGAAACTGATGCTCCTTGGCTTAGAAGAGACTATGTCTAAATAAACCCATTGTCAGCTGGAAAAATTGTCAGTAAAAATGCACTTAGTACATCTAACCTACCGCACATCATAGCTTAGCAACACAGTACACTTGAGAGTACTAGTTATACATTCTAATGAATACGTGGCTGACTTGGAGCTACAAGTGTGGCTTCTACTGAATGCTTGTTCCTTGGCATCATTGTAAAGTAAAAAAAAATGTAAGTAGAACCATTGTTAAGTTAGGGAATGTCTGTCTGTACCAGAACCCTGGGACTGGGGTCTGGTTGAGAGAATCCCATCATGCTCGACCTCCACAGAATGACTGAACTGAACTTTGTGGTTAATACAAGTTAGGAGGTAGCATTCAGAGTCTTATCCACTCAGACTCTGGAGCACTTGAGTTGGACTGAACACTAGAAGACCAAGAGCTGTAAAAGCTGTGGTGCCTCCTATCGTAATAGTAGTGAAGAGCAGGTGAGGCTTTAGAAAGCCTGCATGCATTCTTTATTTACCTCCTCAAATTATCCAAATTATTTTCTATTTTAATCATAAATTCTGTTCTCATGTACTGGGTCTCTGTGTGTGCAGGTGCATTATCTGGGACTTTCTGATCAGTATTTTATTTAGTCAGCCTCAAGGACAAGTGACTGATGTCAAACAGACTATAAGTCATATTTGAAGTATTCAACAACAAATATATATTATTGGGCATTTTAATTCTATTTATTAATTATGTGATTCATCAATGTCTATGTTAGCACAGCACATGTTATTTATAAGAAAATATGGAGCTTTTAATATCAAAATGATAACTATACAGAGTTAACATAGATGTAATTATAATAAATATTTTATGTTGAATTTTTTCAAAAAACTCTGAGTGTTTCATATATCTTGGGCCACTTGAATATTCCAGGTCTTGAGTATAAATATTTAGCTCTCTTGGCATGACTTTTTAAAACATGAAATAACTTTGTTTCTACCTAAGCAACTCACTTGAACAGTTTTAACTTTGCTGCAGTAGCAAGTCAAGAGTAGTAGAGTGTAATACAAGAACAAAAAAGGGTAAGGAATCAAAATGACTGGAGTCAAGTCCCTGTCATTATTACTATAAAATTTTGTACAAGTCTATATTCAGTTTCCTCAGCCATAGAAAAGAGATAATCACTTTTACTTTGCAGTGTTATTGTAAATATCAAATGAGATAATGCATAGTTTGGCCATAGTTTGGAAAATATAATGTGCTTAGACAAATGTTAGATGTTTGTGTGTGCTTCCTTTGGATGACTATATACACACAACAAGAAACTATACAAAAGAAATGGAAATGAAATGAAATTTCCAATTTGCTAGGGCCGTGCATATTGCAAATTTTAATGTGTACCAAAATTAGCACTTTAGAGCTCTAATTATACAGATTAACTCTCTACATTGACAAATGAACCAAGAATTCTTTATCTTAACTCTGTTGCCAGAAAGTCATACTAAGAAGCATATAACCAACCACATCATTAAAATGAAAAGAATTCAGCAGATTGCTTGGTCTCTGGAGAGACAGACATCCTCTGTTCTTCCAATTTAGCTTGATTTGATGTTTCTAAGAAAAAATACCCAGCTAGTGCAAATCTAGAAGGCTGAGAGTGGGCTTGTAAACAAGACTACAAGAGTACTATCACATCCTATGAAAACAATAATACAAGTTTTGTATTATAAGTTTTCTAAGTTGCTGTATCTTGTTACTTTCTCATTCTTTAAATTGTCTTTTTTTAAAATCAAGCACAATATATTAAATTCAAAGTGTGACAGAAAAATCAGTTTATTTTCAAGTTTAACAAAACATTTTAGTAATAGGCAAAGTCAAATATTTAATTATAACCTAAAGAATGAGATAAAATTTCTGGTGCTTTGCTGAGAGTTTTTACAAATAATCTGTTCCACTGAGAAATATGATTAATGCTTAATAACATAAAGTGAATAGTTATTTGAAACGCTAAGGGCACAATTAGCATTTGAAACTAGATATTTGCAGACCTACCTGAGAGGTATCCGGAACCTCTGTGTCTTTTTTCCATAATGGAGGTTTTCCATATACAGCCATTTCAATCATACAGGCAAACCCAGGACTGTCACCCGGCATCGTGAAGCTAGAAGTAAAACAGAAGAGGCCATTATTGTATGCGTTATCGGCAAGAATAGAGTGACTTCACACATGGATGGTAAGTACTACTTCAATGAGAGAGGTACTTTATGGATCACAATAATCCTGAAATATGGCTTCAACCAACTGTGAACATTTTCGGATAGATAAAAGATATATTTCTTTTTCTAACACTGCATTTCATTTTCCTTCTCTCCTCCTGACTTTCAATCAGGTCTTGAAATGCATTCAGAAAGTTAAATCCCCTACAAAACAAAAAGAGCTTTATGTGTATAAGTAGGTATTGATAAATTTTAAGTGCTAACTGTGGTTGACATATGGTCTTACTCACATAGGAGATTGTTGGACAAGTAACATCAATGTTAAATGATGCTAAACTCCCTAGGTAGAAAATTCTCCTCCTTGGCCTACAGGGGAAATAGAAATGGAATAAGAAATGAAAGGCTGCATACCCCTGAGCAGTGAGATTACACTGTGATACAGTTATCAGAACTCAGAAAGCATGCTGCTAATGTACCAGCTGGTACTGTTTCAGAGATAAAGAAAAGTGTAAGGTTAAGGGAATTTGAAGAATGAATAGCAGAAATGGTCAACACACAATTGAAAATTTATCAGGAGTTTCTAAATTGATGCAATCAGATGAATAGGCACATATAACAAAGTACTTGACGTTCTTTTAAAACACTTCATTTAGAATTTTAAAAGACAATTCCAATGATATTACCTAGACACTTGCCATATGTAGCAGTATTAACTGGCACTGTTATGAAGTTTATTCTGTAGAGATAATAGGAATATATTTACTGATATTATTGATAGCTATTTCTGCATACTGAGAATGTGAATAATATTAATTCTAATTTTGGTTTATTTGTATTTTTTAAATTTTGGACAGTGATCATAGATTAAATTTTACTTTGAATTTTGAACAGTCTTTCCAGTTTGCCTTGATCCTTTCAGTGCAAAAACTAGGAACATTCCTGGTAAACCTGAGTCATTGTTCATTCTACTTTTAAAACACACAAAGTCAATTTTATTAAATAATTATTGGTTAAATTATTTTATTATTTTTTAAATAACTATAGGCTTAGATGAATGGAGAAAAACAAGCCAGAGCCCTTCCCTTCCCTATCTTCCTACAAAATGCTAAGCCACCCTCTTGGGTGGCTCCTTCTGTCCTCTTACCTAAAAATACAAATCTTATAGCGTTGCTTCAATAAATCATTCCACTACTTTTTTGGCTTCCACTCAAGTTTACCAAAGTCATTTCTAATTCTGATCTGATCACTTTGGAATATTCTTAAATTCTAAGAGTTCCCAGTTTGTGTGAACTGTACTGTAGGGATCTATGAAGCCACTTGCCATTGTCGTTGATTATGGTCAGGCTGACATGCATGGATGCTTCCTACTGGAGATGGAAGGAATAGATTTGGGGAATGCACGTCTTTACTAACAATATGATTTCTCTTAGAGTTTGTTGGAATCTGAACCTGAGTTGCAGTTCTGCAAAGGAAGTCACTTTATCTCCTTTCTGTTATTCCTCCCTTTCTCCCTCTGACCCTTCAACAAATAGCTGATTCTATTGTCTGCTTAGTTTATATACTATTTTGGAAATTGCTACTTTAAATCCACAAGAGTTTTCCCCATGGGGAGATTCTTATCACATTCATTTTTATACTATGTTGTATTTGTTTATAGACTAAATTGTGTTGTAAGAAACAAAAAATACTCTATAAACAAATTAGATATTTTGCCATATAAATCATTTGATGAAAAATCTAAGTGCATATCCCTTATGCCTTTCAAGTATTGCTGAGGTCTGCACAGTCTAATGATTTAAAGACTCAAGGATCATATTTTGAGATAATCCATTGACTGCCTGAGTGATCTTAGGCAAACCACTTAACCTTTCTTCCCTGAAGTGTGATTATCCACAGAAGGGAGATAATCATTCTTAGCTCATAAATGGTTAGTGAGAATCACATTATTTAATGTACATAAATCATTCAGTGCTAATATTAAAATCTGAGTTAAAGCAATTATTTGCTGACTAGACAGGGATCTCTAAAGAGATTTTTATGAAAATAAATTACACAGTCAAGTTGAAGTGTTCATCTACTTCTACTAATATTGCTTGTAATGGAGTTCAAAATCAAATACTCAATTTGAATTATTTTAAAAAGTAAAACTTGATAAATGGAACATTTTTTTTCTGGTGTTCTTAACAGTTTTGTTCTTTAGATCTATAATGGTCTATAATGATGTTAACCAATATGGCTGAAACATTTGATTTGTAAAGGACATTTTATTTGTAAACTTTTAGAAGGACCTGAACAATCTGTAAATTCTGTGTATCGAAAACCAAGGAAAGGGTTGTAAAAATGTAAATAAACGAAAAGTGGATGTGATAGGTTTATGAGTTAAGTCAAATACTTTATATAATTTAATGTTATTCAGTTCCTATGCTAGAGTTATAGGATAATAATTTACATGGAAGGATGTATGTGCAAAATAGAAAAATGAAGACAATTTGAGTCATATGACATAACTTTTATAAAAATATGCAATGAGATGATACCAGAATTGCTTTCACTAATATTTTCAATGGCTATCACTATATTCTGAGACTAAGGATGATGCTTAATTTGTGTGCTTTTTAATTTGTATTTTATGAATGTTGGACATAGAACATATATTTTCTATTTTTACCCCGTAAGATGAACGTATACTTTTCAAATTGATTTTGAAGTTTATTTATTTATGGTATTTTTCATTTTTAAAATTGGTGCATTGTTATTTTATAAAATAACAGGATTCATTGTGACATATTCATACATACTCATCCATCAATTGGCTTGATTGATTCCCCTGTGCTCCCCCCCTTTCCCTCCCCTTCTTCCTCTCTCTTCTATTTTCATGGAAATTGATTTTTTTAAAGGTCTAACGAATTTGGCAACATTTTTCTGTTGTTTCTTGGGTTCTATGCCTTCCCTCCAGGTTCACCTCTCTACCTACCTTCTTCCTAAGTATCTTTAATACCTCTTGTATCTGTGGATAGTAAACCCATCGTCATATCACACTTCATTTCACCCCTGAATAATGGCTTAACTGCTGAGAATTTTAAATTGATTTTTCTTTTAGAACTTTAAATATAGTATCTGATTATATTCTGCTTTCAATTGCTGATGTGAAGCCATTCTCAGTTCAATGTAAAAGCTCTTCTTTTGTTACTTTAACTTTTCTCTCTGGCAGCTTTAAGATCCTGTATGTACTTGGGATAATGAGTGTGGGTGTGGATTAATCATTGTAAATTCTTCTCTATACTCACATGCACTTTTGATCTTAGAAATTATATATTCTTTCCATTTGTAAAAATTCTTAACTGAACTTCACATATTGCTTTTTGATATTCCCTGACTTTTCCGTTTCATTTTTTGAAGCCATATATGTGTCTTCTAAATTTCTTAATCTTGTTTTTGTTCTTTAAAATAAATCACAATTTCTCTGTCCAGTATTATTCTCGGGTATCATTTGTTTCTTTGTCTCCTGACTATAGAGTTTATTCTATTGACTGAGTTTTAAATTTTTCTGATTATTTTTTATTTTCAAGATTTTGAATCTTTTCCATAATTTTTGTATTTACTCTCTGCCTATTTGATTTTATAATTTCTTTTTTTAGCTGGAAGTTATTTCTTCATTTGTGCATTCTGGCATCCTACAAATATTTATTTTACAGTTTTTACTAGACTCATATGAATTATTTAGAGTGATTCATATTGCATGAGTTTTTTGCTTTGTTCCATTCTCAATATCATGCGCAGGCTCATTTTGAATGGGAATGTTTTTGGTTTTTTTCTCTTTTCCTTATTTCCACTCTTGTTCTCTTGTGCTCTTCTGCTATGCCCAACCTGCCTGCATCATGAGAGTCCTGTCAGATCCTCTCACATCTAGACCAGAATCTTGGATAATGGATACTGGTAATTCTGTCCTATAATGATATTGAAGGTGTCTACAGGTCCATGCACACAGCTGACAGAGGATTCTTGGTGAAGTTCAGGACCTACTACTTGTCTGCTGTCTGTGGTCTTTCTGGGCTGGAAGCTAAGTCAGAATCTCAGATTGCAGTCTTTCTCTGTATGTTTATCCTCCTGCTTGCCCACCCTTCCTCCCTCCCTCCCTCCCTCCCTCCCTCCCTCCCTCCCTTCCTTCCTTCCTTCCTTCCTTCCTTCCTTCCTTCCTTCCTTCCTTCCTTCTTCCTTTTCTACCTATCATCTCTGTACCTATATAAAATATTTCACAATCATTCTTGAGCAAGTAGTTTCTTTTCCCCTATGCACACTGAGCTTCCCTTTCTAGGATTATATCTTGGCAAGCCAGCAGTTTTAGCTCATTTACTACTTTTCATTTTCCTCTTTTTCTTGTCTAGGGGAGATGTTTATCCTGTTTTGAACTTGGCTTTATGTTTTTAGTTGTCTATTTTTAGAAATTTTCTGTATGACAGCTATGTGTTAGACATTGAGGAGGAGTGTCAAAGTGTGAAGTTACGAAGTCATCTTGACTAGACATCCCACTCATTTTGATATTAAAAAAAATTGTACACCTATATTGAATTGCTGTGATACCCCATAAAGATATACAAATGATATATATGAATAAAGATTTTTAATCTGGTAGAAAATGTGTTTTGTGAAAAATTTGAATGCCATGCTTGAATATTGTGTTGTTTTAAATATTATGCTATAATAGAATTTAATATCATTACATTTTTTAAATCTGAAAAAGACATCAGAATTTTGTACCATAATATTGTTCAATAAAGGAAACAATTTTTTGATTATTTAAAAAACCCCTAAGCTCTTGCCTTTGAAGGGCCATATAAACAGAAAGTTATCTTTGATCTGTGAGGAGAGGAATGACAAAAAATTAAACAAGCCATTTGGAAGTACCTTTCTGATTTTATAGGCTTAAATTTGAAAGGCCTAATTTCTTTGGCTTTTCCATCTCAGGTTTGTTGTGTGCTAAAGGCATTTGGGTGCATCTGTCTTACATATTTTTCCAGTGGTATATTTCAAAAACCCACAAGTACAGTGGTTTGTTTCCTTCCAGAGAAAAATAGAAAATACGGATTTTTTTTTCTTTCCAAGTCATCTATGTTAGGTTTGTCAAGTCTGGGAGTTATACAACTCACTAGCATTAAACCATATGAAATTAAACACTTTAAAGGACTATTGCATTGTTGTGCTAAAAGCACAGAAAACATAGTTCACGTATAATTGCAGCATGAAGTCATGGTATAACAGTAACAGAATTGAACAGCACCAATTGCTTCTAGGGAATATTGCAAAATTGATGATAATACTGAATGCTTTCACAGGTGCAAAACATAAATGTTCTTTTTTCTTGTCACTAGGCTTGGCTATTACCCAGCTATGATCCTGGCTCATTTATATTAGATTTTAGCTGTTTTGAGCTTGAATTAAATTTGCTAGTAAGTTGTTTCATCTTTTCCCTTCCTTTGCTTTTGCTTCCCTCCCATTTCCCTTCTTCCCTCACCACTTCTCTCTCTTTTCCCCTCCCTTCCTCCCTCCTTCCCCCCATCTCTCTCTCTATGTCTCTCTCTCTCTTTCCTGTTAGATTTTTTTAAGTAAAGCAAAACATCAGATTTCCATATAGCTAACTTGCAATATACATAGCAGTTAAATGAATCTCCAAGTTAATAACTATTGAAGGTCTAATGAATAATAACTAGTCTTAACCTTTACCAAATGAATATATGTCAATTGCTCTGAAGATAATAGATAGCTAACTCATTAAGTGCCAGTTCAGAAATTTCATTTAAAAGAATCTTCCTAGTTTAGGCTTACAATTGTGAGAGGATGAATTTGTTTGTTAGCAGCTCTGATCTCCACGTTCAGCCAAATGTTCAGCTCTGTGTGAGAATAGCTGGGATGGAGGCTGATAGCCTAGAGACTCAATGTCAGCAGATGGCAGTAAAGATACATGACAGATATGAAGGCATTGAAAGGTATTTGGTCCATAGGAAGACTAACTTGGGATCTAATTGATAGTGTGATTATTTTTGCTTTCTGTTTGTAACTAGAAAACATGGAAAAATATGCTTCAAAGATTATACATCAGACAATATGGATGAAACTGTCCAGAGACATACAGCTTTCTTTCTCAGTTAACATATCTAATGCCACTGTCATTGCTGTATGAGCAAATTTAAGAAACTGTTGTTCAAGAATGTGATGATTTCCATACATACCTTTCAATACAACCATATTTCCTTAGGTTGTTAGGGCAACTCAGCACAACCTGAATGTTACAGCAGAGCAAAAACTTAATCAGGCACAAAAGCCATAGTGTCAGGCACTTTGTCAAACAAAAGCAACATAAACACACCAAAAACATCTTGAAGCATTCCTTTTTGTTGAGAGCATCAAGGAACTGGGCAGCCTGGCTATACAAATAGTGAGTACATAAAGCATTTCATGGTCTTTAATAAGTGGCTGTCATGAAGACTTTTTGTCCCTGAATGACAGTCATGCAAGGGTAATTGATTTTAGCTGGTTTTAACTAGTCTTTCCTCTAACAAAGGAGGGAGGAAAAAAACCCTCAAATATATTTACTAATACATTACAGAGAAAACCAAGTCATTTTCCTGTGAACAACTGATATGATAAAAGGCTCTGCAATGATTCCTGAGGACTGCTGAGCAGAGCTTCGCTCACACCCTTGATTAACCAGAGCAGTCGTCAAGGGAACATCCAACCAGCCATCATGAGCATCTGAGATTTTCTAGGAACGGTGATTTTTCTTCTGATTACACATATCCAATTCATGTGCAGTGGGACCCACAGCTTATTTTGCAGATTTTCCTACCTCTTGGTAGCACCTCTACACATGTCAACAGCTCAAATTCTTTTGTTTTTCTTACCTTGTAAAAATATCCGCATAATAACCACTACGATCATACACATCTAAATTTTGCATGCAGAAAGGTTACTGTGTTTCTTAGTTTTTATTTATCCTTTTTGTGTTAGCCTGACATCCAGCTTTAATCTGGATGATTAATGATTAATCTGAACATTATGAGGAGGAGTTTCAGGGTCAGTGGTGTGCTGAAGCAGGCCGTTTTTGCACATCTCATCCCAACTCCATGGTTAGTGAATCCATGTTGGTATCTTGAAATTGACCAAGGTGAGAGTATTTAGGCCAGGGAAATTGGCTTACTGGTACAAATTAGTACCCTCTTCCCTTTTTCCTCTGATAATGGATTCTTTAAAAGTATCTGAGTTTTTAAGAGTTTCTGAAGTTTCTTGCACATTTCTTAGTAGCCTTTAATCATTCTCTTAGAACAAGAACATTAAGAAAGCCTCCAAACTCAACTGTGCTATTAGCATTTCATTGGGAATTTCAATAGAAAATTTCTCTTATTTTTAATAAGTTAGTTCACACCTCTATATTCAATTAATTTACTCTGATGATGAATGTGGATTCAAGGAATTTTACCTCTAATACATGGTCAGCTTACAAGGATCAGATAATATTTAAGTTTACCATTCACATCCCAAATTGATTTGCTCAGTGTTATTTACTTTTTAGCAGTTTAGAGGTCTATGTGTATCCAATCCTTTAAGTAATCAATCAAATCTCAGGAGGTAAAAATATTGATTGCTAATCCTTTCCTCTCCAACACTTAAACTCAGACACTTTAATATTTTGAGAAAGTAAAATTTTCCAAGTTGAAAGATCATATGGAAAAACTCAATTAGATAATAAACAGATTACCAAATTTGAGAACAAAGCAATTCTGATGAAGTTGGCATGTGCAAATTCACTCCTGTATGGTGGTAAGTGAATCCAAAGATATGTTTTCTTCAGGAAAAGGCCATTGTGTTCCTTTCACTTTTTAAAAGATATGTTACACCGAGAGATTATTTTCTATAAAATTACTGAATGTTAACAGTATGTGTGTATTTTCCTTGTTTTCTAAATACTACAGTTTCTGCATGATTAGTACTATTCGAAGCATGTAATTTTCCTGGTGGTGCATTTTAATTTAGATTTACTTAAGAAGCAGAAAATATTTTAATGCTGAAGTATTCATGTTGTATCATGTTTAATCAAGTAAGGTCAGTAACAATCATCCTAGCGTTTCTTTAAAAATATGAAAGTAGATTAGTAAAGATGAAAAAGGTTTAAATTTCAGAAGCATTTTCTAGGCCAAAGTTGTAAATTTCTCATCGCTCTAGTGTAGAAAGACTGAGTGTGATTCAGTGGGCCATGCCTGAGATCGATAGCTGTTTGGTTTCACAATTCTTTGCCAGCTAGCTCACCATCTATGTCCTTTGCCTCTCAGTTTATTTCATTTTCTTTGATCAAGAACATCTATGTCTTATTCTGAGATGTACCCTGTTCCTAATGACTTCTGAAGCTTTACATTTATCTTCTCCCCTGTCTTTCTTACACACTTTGGCAAACATGACTTCTTCATCTTTAAACCTTCCTATAGGAAAAGAAAAAAAAAATGTCAAACTAAATTCTTACCTCAAACAAACTTTCTATGTGGTGATAACCCAGACAAGAAAAAAATTTAAAATAACTGACATAGAAATGGAATTAATGAATATCTGTAATGGAGCCTTATTGATTGAATGAAGAATGACTCCTTTAATTTTGACTCCATTTCTTATTAATGTTTCCATGAGTGTACTTTTAATTTAAAGATTGAAGGATATTTAATGAAATAAGTGATCGTGATGACGACAAAAAATATGCTTTGTTTTGCCTCTTACAATGAAGAAAATACATTGCTGGAGTTGTTCCTTATAAGAAAAACAATTACACTAAATGTTTTGGAATTTTTCCAGAAGATGATACATGAAATATTCAAAGTGGAAACAAAAGTCACATCATCTCATATACAGAGAAAAATCATTGACAGTTAGAAATGATATGAATGTTTTGTACCACTTGATACAAATAGCAAACAAAATTACTGCAAAGCTCATAGGCTCAAGACCACAATGAAATTAAATAAACTCTAAAATCTATAGACTATGTTAATTTAATGTATTTGTGTAGTCTCAATCTCCAAATAACTTAGTATGAGGTAAAATAATAAGAAATAGGAGGAAAAAAGAAAAGTTTTTGTAGTAAAATAAAGTATAAAATAAATTATTTTTTCAGGCAGGACTTTATATACAAAAGAAAATGGATCTTCTGATTCCAAGGACACATGATTGAATGCTTACAAGAAACAGTATGCTAGCTAATGGAGAAGTGGAGGCAAAGGAAGCATTGCCATTTTAAGTTCCTTGAGAGTCAATTGAAAAGACATGGTCCTTCTCATATAGGTCAGTTTTCACTGAAAGCAGAGGATGCTGGCCAAGGCACTAGCACTGACAGTGTGGGTTGGTGTTATGAGAGGTGACATTTGTGCAACATCTTTAATGTTGCATTCAAGCAGATACAGCAAGTCAAAATGGGATACTCTTGCTCATACAAGCTTGCTATCTTTTCTTCCTTCCTTCCTTTCTTTCTTCTTGTAGTATTAGGTATGATAAAGGGACACTTTGCCATTGAGCTACATTCCCAGTCCTTTTTATTTTATTTTGGGACAGGGCCTAGCTAAGTTGCTGAGCCTGGCCTTGAATTTGCAATCCTCCTGCTTCAGCCTCCCGAGTAGCTGTGTTCATAAACCTGTACCACTGCACCTGATTAGCTAGGACTTCTTGATTGCTGCCCATGAAGCAAAAACAAAAGCACAGCATTTACTCAAAAGTGCTTGCCTATTTTGCTGCTCAGAAACAAATGGGAAATATCTTTTCTCTAGACTTTAGATTTTTTTTCTTTCTTTATCATCTTCAGTGAACTCCCCCTACCCCTGCCCCAGTTGTCTACTACATGGGGTTGTGTTGCTCTATGTCACCTCCTTTGTGACACTTGACTCATCAGACACATTCCAGTATTTCACAGTGATAGAGACCCTCATGAGGTCTATGTATTTACTCTTAGAATGGCTTCTTTCAAAGAATATAATTGAATTATTCACTTTATTTAATAAATAGTTATACAGCATTTATTATGAACAAGGCTTCATCCCAAGTACTTAAAAACATTCAGTAATGTATATCCTATGAGGAAAGTGAAAGCATTCTTCACACTTAAAGATGAGAAACTTGAGGTGCCAAGGGATTAGGTTGTATGTTCACAGGCACACCATCCATGAGTGACACAGCTGGGCTTTGAACCTGTAACTGATGGCTCAGGAATTGATGCTCTTAGCTACTGTGTTACTTACTTCTATTAATTCCTAGTGTAAATATTAATTTATTTATTTTAATTAGGTATATATGACAACAGAATGCATTTTTATTCATTGTACACAATTGCAGCACAACTTTACATATATATGGTTGTACGCGATGTATCCTCGCACCATATGTGCAGTCATACATGTACCTAGGGTAATGATGTCCATCTCATTCCATCATCTTTCCTGCCCCCAGGCTCCCTTCCCATACCACCCTCCCCTTTGCCCCATCAAAGTTCCTCCATTTTCCCCATGTTTGGCCCCTCCCCCCCATTATGGTTCAGCATCCACTTATCAGAGAGAACATTTGGCTTTTGGTTTTTTGGGACTGGCTTACTTCACTTAGCATGATATTCTGCAACTCCATCCATTTACCTGCAAATGCCATAATTTTATTCTCTCTTCATGCTGAGTAATATTCCATTGTGTATATAAACCACAGTTTCTTCATCCATTCATCTATTGAAGGGCATCTATGTTGGCTCCACAGTTTAGTTATTGTGAGTTGAGCTGCTATAAACATTGAGGTGGCTGCATTACTAGAGTAACCTAGTGTAAATACTATAAATCTCCATTTCATCACCTCAATCCAGTTGATCTACCTTTCATTAGTAGCATATTATGAATTCCTTGGCTTTTAATTTTCCTTTGTTTCTTGAAGGCACTTTGTCTCTGCACTTGCCCTGATCTCTTAAGATGGAGGACTTCCTCCACCCTCTCTTCCTTAATCATAACATTTCATCTACTTTGCTCCTTATGCCCTCAGCCTCTTCTTTCTTAATTACTATACTATGCCTGGACCTTTTCAGGTTCCATGATATCTATCACCAGGACTAGAGACTTGAATGAGTGTTAAGGAGAGAGAGTAAGGAATTTGAAATAAAAATCTGTTGGGACCCACAAACACTCCTTCTAGACTGTTGACAACAAGTAGCAGGAAAAGAGAGGTGTACTACCACACTTTCTAGTGTTGGTACTCCATTGGTGGCAGGTTTACAGGAAGGTGCCTGGAAGGGAATCATAATGCCTAGCAAGTTGTTGCAGTGAATTTATTTGGGAGCATTTGTGACCTACCAATATGGAACCTCTTTGTCTTGGAGATGGTGAATTTGAGGGCTCTAAAATGTTCAGAAGGTTGCTTTGTTATAATATGAGGTCTTGTTTGGTTTAATAGTCTTTGATAATTTCCAGTAAAAATCAGGTCAGGTTATATTGTTCTGTGGCTGTTTGTTTTATATCTCTTTTTCTCTCTGGCCTTCTATTGCTCAGAGTAAGGCTGTGTCTGATTCTCCTTGGTAACCTTAGCTGGGAGCACAGTGTGTGATGTATATTGCACATGAAATGTACATTGGCTGAACCGATGTCTCTATGGGACCCAATAGATCAGTGTACTTTTTTTTTAGAGAAATGCTTTTCTTTTACTTGCTGCCTACTTTATTCACAGCTGAATGGTAGTTCTAGCTGTTCTCCTGTGTGAAGGGCCAGTCCTTCAGTACATCAACTCATTAATGAAGTGAAGATAGCCGTTGATGTACTCTTGATGATAAGCCCATCTCTGACCTAACAAGTAAGTAGAAATGTTACTCACATTTCTGTGTGTTTCTGATATGCAAAGGAGTTTGTATATTTCAAACTCCCTTCTAAACCTTTGCATTCTCTTCCAGACACATGCATTTCATATGAGAAATAACATGTTGGGACACCATGATGCAGCCATCTTATTCCCATGTCATCAGCCATCTTATTCCCACATCATGTCCGTAAACCTTGGTGCTAAGTTTATTGCCACTTAGCCCTGAGAAAAGATGTGAAGGGGTGTGTGTGTGTGTGTGTGTGTGTGTGTGTGTGAGAGAGAGAGAGAGAGAGAGAGAGAGAGAGAGAGAGAGAGAGAGATTCTCATTTGGAAGCATAAATTAAGGCAGTTTCCTTTGAAAAGTTCAGAATGTGTGTATATTGAATTGTAAGTGGACATCCTATTAAGATATACAGATAATCTAATTGTTTTGGGTTTAACAAATATCTCAGTTGGGGAGAGGCCATGAAATAGGCATATCAGAGAGCGACAGTGTATCTCCCTGTTTAACATTTTCACAGGGTAGTCTAATCAGACAGAAAACACTGATATAATCAACAAAAATCCATTGCAAACATCTCAGAGCTAGTATCTTAATTTGTTACAATTCAGGTAGAGCAATAAAAGCATTCTAACAGATCTCTGTAAAATGCAGAGGGAGATTATATACATTATTTCCTGATATTAAGGGCTTCTTGGGGGTGAATATACTCACAGTAGTAACTGGAAAAGAAATGGTAAAAAAATATCCCAATATTTTCATTCCATTACTGTTTGATAATTTAGAGTCTAACACATTCCCCTTGTATTTTACTTTTTGATTGCTTTTTTGGGGAAGGATTATATTTACTATATGTAATAAAAAGAAGCATTGATATTCAAGGGTTTTTACCAATCACAGATGTTTTGTTGTACACAGCCAGTGGAACAAACATGCCTGTTATGGTTTAAATATGAGATATCCCCCAAAAGCTCATGTGTAAGACAATGCAAGAAAATTAGAAGGTGAAGTGATTGGTTTATGAGAGCTTGAACCTTATCTCTGCATTAATTTACTGATATTGATTAACTGAGTAGTACTGCATGCAGGTGGGAAGTGCCCAGAGACTGTGGGTCACTGGGGGTGTACCTTTGGAGTTTTATTTTGTCTCTGGTGAGCAGAGCTGTCCCAGCTGCCTGGTTGTCATGTTCTGAGCTGCTTTCCTTCTTCACACCCTTCCATCATGATGTTCTGCTTTACCTCAGGCTCAGAGCAATGAAATCAGTCATCTATAGAAAGTGACCTTTGAAACTGTGAGCCCCCTAATGAAGTTTTCCTTCTCTAAATTGTTCTTGTTGGATCTTTTGGTCACAGTGAAGAAAAGCTGACTGAAATGATGTCCATGATGTATTACTTTAACTTCGAATCATCTGATAGTGTTAGTGTCATGGGGAAAATAATACAAATGTTAAAATCATATATTTTTTTTATGCCAAAGAAAGATTTCAATGGTGACATTGTGGAAAGATGGAGTATCCCCATTGTTTTCTTCAAAGATTTGCTGTGAATCCAAGAATTATGTATGATACTGTAAAAGGTCTTCTAACTTACATTGTAAAAATGTGAATGGAAGAACAAAGAACTGTCCACAGATGAGGAACCTTTATTAACCTTGCTATAGGCTTCCTAAGTATCCTCTCTACTCAGAGCATTTTTTGAATTGAGAAGGGATTCCTCATTTGTGTCCATATCAGCAAGAGAATAGAGTGACTTGAAGTAGTAGTTTTCCAAAGGGGGAAAACCCCACTAGATGTATCAGAAATATTAAAATACACAAATGATTAAATGTTTAATCCTGAATAGTTAAATAGAGTGTTTTAAGGGTCAACTGAGGTCTACTAGTCTTCTAGGATGTAAGATTAAAAAAAAATCCCGTTTCTCTCTTCACGGTCTTTTGCAAAATGTCAAAATACAACAAGGCTCCATTCACTTTTTTATCAGCAGAATAACAGAACTGAAAAACTTTTGCAGAAAGAATTTCTCACAGTTAACAGTCATATATCTGTAAGTGCCAACACAGAGTAGGCTAACGGAGGAGTCTGAGTGAGGTGAAGGATTTTGAGATGCATGGTCTATTCTCCTACCCTGAAGGAATACAATTTTTAAAGACTTTGTGAAGAATGACCTTCAGTTTCTCTTTTAATATTCCATCTGGAAGAGAGCTCATTATGTGATAAAGGCATTTCTTCATTATTTGAAAAACAATGATGCTGTTTGTGTGAAGCGATTCCTTCTTCCTTCCTTTTTCTTATAGGTACTGTGTGTTGAGCATTTTCTTAAGTACTATGTTCAGCAACCTCCATGGGCTATCTCAAGGCAGTGGTTTTTGACTTGAAGTTTTTGCCCCAGGAACATTTGGCAATGTCTAGAAATAAGTTTGTTTGTTATAGAGCAGGCAATGAGGATGCTCCTGACATGTAGTAGATATAGGTCAGGGATGCTGCTAAACATCCTATGATACACCAAACAGCCCTGAACAACAATGAAGGCTCCAGCCTAAGTTATCAATAATGCACATCTTGAGAAACTGTTTCAAAGTAAAAATAGAGTGAATGTTTACCAGCTAATAAATTGTAGGTCTTATTATAAAAAGAAGGAGATGGAAAAAATCTCCCACAATGAATGAATTAAAAAGATTTTATGTTATAACATTTATTATGTATGTGTAGGCATGCATTCACATGGTCTAAGATAAATAAGCTTGTAGAATCCAATATTTCCCTACCACCTTATCCCAAGTCACACAGTATATTGCCTGGAAAAAGCAGTGCCACTTATTTCTCATCTACTTATCCAAAGCCTCTCTCTACATCTGTAAGAAATTATATATGTATTCATGTGTGTGTGCATACACACACATACTGCACATATTCTCTGGATTGTGCTTTTGCTATTTAACCCATTATGGATATTGTTTTCTACCATGACAGAAAGAATCTCCTCATTACTTCTTTTTAATATGGCACAGTATTGCATTATACATTGTATGGATGTTTTTTTATTTTTACTTAACTACTCTCTCTCCATGGATGATTAGGTTATTTGCATTTGTTTTCTACTACAAACTGTGGTGCAGTTAATAACTTTTACCTGTAAAATAAGTATCTATGAGTAGAATTACCAAATAAGAGAATTTGTGTGTTTGTAATTCTTATCAAATGTTTTCCAAATTACTTTTCATGTAAGTCATACTGGTTTTCATCTACTGGCAATAAATGTATGAAAGGGGTTTGGATGATTTCCTAGTTTTCAAAATTTTTCCTCCATGTTTAAAAACCTTCTGGGAATAGATAAAAGACAGGCACACTATATGGACTTTTATGTCTTTCAACACTCAGGTATCCCAGAATCTATTCATGGGTGATATTTTTTTCTAGCTTGTTCTTATTGTAGTAAAACACATTCAACATAAAATTTACCATTTTAACCACTTTTAAGTGCACAAATTCAATGGCATTAAAAACATTTACAGTGTTATGCTACTATTGCCACTATTTTAAAATATCTTCATTATCCCAAATTGAAAGTCTGTAACCATTAAGCAATAATTTCTCGTTTTGTTCTCTCTCCAACCCATGGTAATCTGTAGTCTAACTTCTGTCTCTGTGAATTTGCCTCTTCTAGATAGTGCATAAAACTAGGATCATACAGTAATTGTATTTCTGTGTTTAGATTATTTCACTTAGCATAAAGTTTCCAAGGTTCATCCATGTTGTAACATTTATCAGAACTTTATCCCTTCTTAAGACTGGAAAACATTCCACTGTTTGTATAGTCCATATTGCTTATCCATTTGTCTGCTGGTGGATACTTGTGTTGTTTCCAGATTTTGACTACTGTGAACAATTCTGTTATGAACATTGGAATCTGAGTCCCTGTTTTTTGTTCTTTGTACTACACACCAAGAAGTAGAATTGATGAATCATATAGTAATTCTGTGTTTAACTTTTTGAACCATTGTTTTTTTACAGTAGATGTGCCCTTTTACATTCTTATCAACAACCTACAAGCATCCCAATTTATCCACATTTTCACCAACACTTATTACTTCACATTAAAAAGATTATGACCATTGAATTTGTTGTGAAGTGGTACCTCACATGGTTTTGATCTGCTTTTCCTTAACGGCAAATGATTTTGAGCATCTCCTTGATTACTTATTAGCTGTTAAAGGGAAAAACTGTTTTCCTATACTTACCAACACCCTGACACCAAATGTGTAGGTTTTCTACACCAAGTACTTTTCCAATTTTATGTGGACTCTATTTGGGAGTCCTATAATTTAACTCGATTCTGACATCAACTATCCAGAGTTAGTGCACATCCCACAAGTTATGGACTCAGTACCGTAAGAATTCTCCTCAATTCAGAGGTCATTCACAGTTGTGGTTACTCATACTTCTGATTGACTTAGCTTCAGATTGCAGGTTCTCTTGGCCCTTCCTCAGGTTCAGTAATTTTCTATTGTGGCTCACAGATATCAGGGAAACAGTTTACTTACTATTACTAGATTGCTATAAAGAATACCACTAGGGAATAGCTAAATTGAAGAGATGCAAAGGGAAAGGTATGGGGAAAGCTGTGGAGCTCCATGCCTTCTCCAACTACACCAGCCTCTTAGAACCTCAGTATGCTCATCAAGTCAGAAGCTCTGGGAACCCTATTGTTTAGAGATTTTATGGAGGTTTCATTGTAGGCATGATTAAGTAAAAAATTGGCTATTTGGGATTAATTTAATTACCAACCTTTTTCTCCTTCCCAGAAGAGATTTCAAGAGTCTTCAAGGCTCCTAAGCTATGAATCAGAGGCTAAGAATCCAGATATGGTAACAAAGATGCTCCTGTCACCTTTATCATTCAGGAGTTACATGGAAAAGTTCCATGTCAGAAACTCTGGCAGAGACCAAATTTATATTTATTATTATATCTCATGCATTTTTATATCTTCTTTGCAGAAATGTCTATTAAAGTATGTTGCCCATTTTTAAAATTGGATTGTTTGTCATGTTGTTCCTACTTCTCATATATCCACTCAAAATTCTCCTTAAATAAGTTCTTACCATTTATCACAATCTTCTTCCTTCAGAGAAGACAGGATCCTTTCACTCTAATAGGTACATAGCTATTCAAGGTGGTTTCTCACTGAATTCTGGAGAGACATGATATTCTACCTCTTCTAGGGGATTAGAATGAAAGTTAAAAGTATCAAGAATTGTATTTTAAGAAATATTTTTGGTAAATGTTCAAGGGATCATTTTATCTTTGAATTTAGGAAAGAATATTAATAAGTGAGTTGTAAGAAAGCAGTGATAGTTATAATACAGTTAATTCTGGTCTAAACTTGTTCAGAAATTTTGCTGCAGAGTTTTTAAAACAAAGTTTGCAAATGTGGGCATAAAGTGTGTATTGCCAAAATTTCTAGTCTATCTAAATTCTCTTTGAAAACATTTAATAGGTTTATTTAATTACATCCAAGTCAGGCATGGATAACAAGAAAAGAAATTGGCATTAGAGCAGATTATGCTAAGTGAAGCTAGCCAATCCCTAAAAAACAAATGCCAAATGTCTTCTTTGATATAAGGAGAGTAACTAAGAACAGAGTAGGGACGAAGAGCATGAGAAGAAGATTAACATTAAACAGGGATGAGAGGTGGGAGGGAAAGGGAGAGAGAAGGGAAATTGCATGGAAATGGAAGGAGACCCTCAGGGTTATACAAAAGTACATACAAGAGGAAGTGAGGGGAAAGGGAAAAATAATACAAGGGGGAGAAATGAATGACAGTAGAGGGGGTAGAGAGAGAAGAGGGGAGTGGAGGGGAGGGGAGGGGAGGGGGGATAGTAGAGGATAGGAAAGGCAGCAGAACACAAGAGACACTAGTATGGCAATATGTAAATCAATGGATGTGTAACTGATGTAATTCTGCAATCTGTATATGGGGTAAAAATGGGAGTTCATAACCCACTTGAATCAAAGTGTGAAATATGATATACCAAGAAATTTGTAATGTTTTGAACAACCAACAATAAAAAATTAAAAAAAAAAGAAAAGAAATTTAGTTATTGGAAAAATTACAAATTGTTAAGTTTCCTAGAACTTTAGTCATATTAATAATGTTTTAAATACATGAATTCAATAGTGATAATGTTATTTGGACATAGATGAAATTGGAATATACATATTGAATAGTGAGTGGAATTATTGTTAAGATATACACATAATCGAAAGAAGTTAGGCCTTAACAAAAACCTGAAAGCAGCAATATCTCAAACATTTTCATAGTGTAGTCAGATTGTTCAGGAATACTGATCCAATCAACATAAATTCAACAAAGTAAATGGAAGTAAAAATGAATCCAGATTCCTAGCAATTTGTCATTGGTCATGCCTGTAATAGGTAATAGTCTACAAAAAGAGTGCATTCATATTAAATGGTAGGCCAGATCTAGGGTCCATTAAGTCCTAAATTAAAATGAAAGAAAAAAGAAGAGAATGATTGAGGGTAATAAAAAGTGACAATACTACCAGTACCACTAGTACTATATAGCAACTGACTAAATCAGACTTACTAAATGCCACAAAACAAAAGTTTTTTAAAAAAATATATATATATATATATATATATATATATATATATATATAAGCACCTCCAGAAGTAGGCAATGTTATCTTATGGTATCCATTTTGTAGATGAGAGAGCCAAGTCCTGGAAGGCAAGACCTGCATAAGCTCTCGAGGAGCAGAACCCAAATGTGGCCCTAAGTAGCCCAGCCCTGGTTTGCATGCTGAAATCCCCCACCAGTAGTCTATAAATTTGTCTCCATGTTGGAAACCCCCAGGGGAAAGGTCCTTAAAAATTTAACAACACTCAGATGATATTACAGATCAATTAATTTCCAATCTATGGAGGTAAGGGTGGGGGATAGGTGCCAGAAGCTTATGATTCAATGTGCAGACAAGTTTGTGAATGTGTGTACTATTCTATGCCTCCTTAAAGTTGTGAAGGTCAAAGGAAACACTTATCAAGCCAAGAAATATGCATCTATGATATTAAGAAGAATAATAGGGCTGGGGCTGGGGATCAGTGGTAGAGTGTTTACCTGGCAGGTGTGAGGCACTGAGTTCAATCCGCAGCACCACATAAAAATAAAATAAAGGTATTCTGTCCACTTCCAACTAAAAAAATACATATTAAAAAAGGATAATTATAATGGTTGGGGATATAGTTCAGAAGTAGAATGCTTTCCTAGAAGGTGTGGGTCTTGGGTATGAGTCTTATAGCTGCAACAAACCAACCAATATTCAATATACAATGAACAGTAATAAGTGACATATAGTTATACTCTTACCACTAAAGAAAAAAAAAAGAGTTTAAGCTGCAGCAAGATGAAAATGCATATTTCTAATGTTAACATCCTATTGTCATGTGAGATAGTGAGCATTTTAAATAATATGGCATTTTCCTTCTATTCAGAAGTAAAAGTGGCATTATGTTCAGAAACAGAGGAACAGCTAGACAATTCAATGCTGCCTACCATTCTCTGGATTTCAATGTCAAATTATGGTTCAAAATTCATGTTGTTTTCTAAAACTAAGTAGGAAAAAATCCAAGGGCTAATATTTAGAATGTAGGACATATTAATATATTAACCTATTTTTTTCCCCAAAATAGGTTGTATAAATGAAGATACAAGATAGGTTTAACGGGTTCATACTTTACAGATCAAACAGTAGGTAAGGAGTGGTATCATCAACTTCAAACTTAAAATAATCACCATTACTGCACTTTCTTATGAGGAAACCCTATTTTACTCACTAATTGCCACATATTAAATATAAAACAAAAGTGCAAGAATCTGGGAATAATTCAAGAACAAGACTTGATGTCAGAATATGTAGAAGTAAATAGGTCACTTAATTTCCTGGAACTTTATTCATCTCGAGGATCAACACGCTTTTTTCTGTACAGTATCAGAAGTCAACATTTTAGACTCTGTGGGCTACCTGCACTCTCTAATACATAGTTTTCTTATTATTCCCTGGAAACCCTGCCTCACATTCTCTTTACAACTCTTGAAAAATGCAAAAACAATTCTTAGTTCATGAGTTGTATGAAAACAGGCTATAGCTGGATTCACTCATAGGCTTCAAAATAGCACAGTTGAATGCAGTGTTTCTTAGGTAAGGAAGATTCTGTCCTTCTCCAAAAGATATTTGTCAGTGTTTGAAGATTTTACAACTGGGGAGTGAGGGATGGAATGGATGCTAGTGACATCTGGCACTAGCAGCCAGGGATGGGACTATACATCCTACAGCATACAGGATAGGATTTCACAGCAAGGTCTTAACCTGGACTAAAGTGTCCATGGTGCCTAGTTGGAGAAAATTTACTAATGGTAATTTTTTCTTAATTATAGGGACAGTAAGAGATGGTATCCATTTAGTCTGTCTTGATGCAGGATTGTGGTGAATTTATATTTACTCATCTAGTTTGGTAGATCTATATGACAGCATTAGAACAATTTAAATTACCACCAAGTTCTTGAATACTGCACTCCCATGGAGAAAACATTTTAAGATGGATTTTATGGGATCTCTACCCATGAGAGTAAGTGCAAAGGCAGCCTTAAAAATCTCTGATTCACAAGGAAGAGAAGGGAACTAGGAAAAGCGAATATAGATAAGGAACTGTGACTTCAAACATGTCTGCAATACTCACTGAGAAAACCAGACAGGCATAGCAAGTGTTCTGGTGTGGTTCTTTGGTGTCTACAATATGTTCATTTTCACCTGCCTCTGGAGAGTTAATACATCATTTTATGAAATCAAGGGAAAGGAACATGTGAGACACAACTAGATCACTGAAAATGTACAGATGAAATTTGACACATTACTCAAATAAATCTCAGTAAGAGGATAATCTTCAAATTGATGCTGCTTATTTTTTTCTAACTGCGTACTAATTGCATTTTCATGACATCGTAAATGCTTTTTTCTTTTTAAAACTTCACTGCACTGCTTTTAAAGAAATGTTTAATTTTCACTTCTTTCAATTCTATTACATTTAAACTTACATAAGAAAGTGATTATTAGAAAATCTGATTATACATTCTCAGAATTTCACTCTAGCATGTCCTATTAAAATTGGATTCTGGGCTTACCTCTGAAGTTTTGGCTTGGAAAGCTTTACTTTTCATCTTGTTGAAAGTATTAGTTTGTAGTAGCAATAAAGAGCAGTGCTACATGTCTGCAAACATTTTCAGTGAGAATTTTGATTTATTCTTGTTCTCTCTGTAATGACTAAACAGATAATCTTTTAAGAGATCTTACATAGCAAATTCTGTTGTATAACAGAGTAATATAAAGTGAAATCTAAAATCTATCTGGATGGGTGTTTTCTTTTCTTCTATTCCAGCCTAGAAAACAGCACATGCTAAAGGCATCAAAGATGTTAGGACTGTAAGTGTTATGGAGTTGGGTGGAGTTTGGGGTATTTGGAAAGGTAAAATAATCAGTTTTATAATGTAATGACATTAGTCTAGATGTATTAGTGATATTACTGTGGGGTTTTTGTGGAAGGTGGTTAGAATTTAGGCAGGGAGGCCATTGGGGAAGACCTAGAAATCATGCAGGTGAACAATGAGGGCATACACTGTGGCATCTCAGTGGTGGTGAAGAGGAAGGGCAGTATATGAGTTATTTGGACATTGAGGGGCAAAGAAACTTAAGTCTGTGTGTAAAGATTGTAGTAAAAATGGAAATTAAATAAGATGCCTGAATTAATGTTTCAAGATGTTGTTTGATACATTATCTACAAAACCTCCATTAGTCTATAATGTGGTAATTATTAACTACATTCTGCAGATGAAGACACCTAGGTTAAGTAACTTGCCCAAGACCACACAGAGTACAGTGGCAACGTTAGAATTTGAATTCAGGACCATCTTGCTCCACAGTACACTTTTCTATTCTCAATAGCTAAGAGGGATAATATAGGAGGAAGAGAATATTAGGGATGTTAGATAAGAGAAATCAGTCTAAATGAAAATGCAGAGCCTTAAATGGATATGGACGACATAGTTGACAACTACATGATTGAAATTTTTAGAATTTAGTTCCATGTTGCCTTCCCTGTTCTAGCTTACTGGATTTTACAGTAATGAGTATGGAGTATATTTATACATAATGCCCCAATCTGAAAAGACCAGTGATAATGCAAGAATGTTACATTGCTTATTGGGAAGTAGACTGTGGAAAAAAGGTTCTATTAACTTTTTCATTAGTCATTTTTAACCACATTACACATTAACACTTCAATACACTTCACAAAATAGCAATTTGGGCTTTTTATTCAACTACATTTAGTAGAAAAGTGGGAACTGAATTAAATACAATCTTGAAAACAAATAGTGCAAAAAATTTCATGAATATTAATAGAAAACCAGACAAATGTAATGTAATTTAGTTTGTATCACAAAATGTACAATTTATTCTTTTGTGGAATTGCTATTTTCATCTAAGATAGAGTACCTTAGTCACTTTAAAAAATGCAAAATGTGAAACATTCATGGAAATAAGATAGGCCCAGATTATGGAAAATATGTTAGATCTCTAAATGAAGGTTTTAAATAAACTACTCCCTTTGGCAGCATCTTAACAAGATCATATTCAATGAATATGAATCATTAACAAACTATGAAACAATGAACAAACACATACATGCAGATGAGATTATAGGTTGCTATGGATTTGCTAGAAATTCCCATCTGTCATTATTTCTTATTTTTACCTCACTCTAAAATCATTAATAGGGTGCACATAGTCACTATGAATTGTATGCCTGCTTCAAGACACATCAGGGTTTAATTTATTGAATGATATTTCATTAGTTCAGATGAGTTGAAATGTGGCATTTCATTTTCTAAAACTGGGTGGAAACATTAATCATATAGATACTTAAATTGTAATTTAGGCACCGAGTAAAGTTTCAATTTATCTGAATACAATTGAATAAACATCTAAAATGAACTATTTATAATCTCGCCATCCTAGATTAATAAGGAACAATTTCTTTCCCCCCCCTATTTTCATTTAATGATATGAGAGTATTCCCTATTCATGGAGTAGGTTTCACAAAGTAGAACATTTTAGTGGCTTGATTTACTTTCATTATTTTACCTAACTTCCAAATGCCTTATTGAAAATGAAGAAATCAATACATCAGATATTTTAATAGATACAAAATCTTTTAATACATCATTATTCATTCAGCTCACATAGAAATTCTTACTGTATTATTTACTTTAAATATTATTTAGATAATTCCTAAAGAAGACATCTGGAATCTTTTGGATAGGAACTTAACCTGAGTCCAATGCTTAGAAAAGGATAAAGTTTCTGCTGCCATAATTCCTAGAGTATTCAGAAATAACAAATTGTTGCTTTCTGTTGAGTAGCAATCACATAATTTACTAAGATATTTCTGGGCAGAGTCACAACTGGTTGTAAGTTTGGTTGTGAGGGAAACTAGAATACATTAAAAAATGTAAAATTTCTTATGATCAATCAGGGAACAGCTGGTTGGATTTAATGAATCATTGGTTCTTCCTATTTAAATATATACATTGGTATTTTAGTCTCCTAAAAGACTCTACCAATATAGAAGAGTATATATATATATTTTGTAGTATATATGTGTTGTTAATAGTGCTGTACCATACAATTAAAAATAATTAAGATGATAAATTTTGCATCGTTTTCTCAATAATAAAAAAGGAATAAGTTATATTGTTTATATTAATACAAATTACTCATTTGACAGTTTTTGCTTGGCTTGATAATTCATTAATTCCCAATCTTACTGCATTAGAAAACACTGTCAACTGTTTCAGTGTACTTTTTCAGGCCAAAGCCAAAACTTCCAGCCATGTGTATAATTTCCTCTGAAAAAGCAAGATGAACCTAGTTGTGCAATAAATACTGAAGCACAATGGAATCTACTTCTATATTTTTCTTCACACTCTCCTTCTAGGACAGTATCAAATTGCACCAACTTGGAGTTAGTGAATCTGTATAGAGGGCACTGGCTTTCAACATCATTTTAATCCTTTCAATATGAAAATACATAAAATAACATTGTAGTTACTCTTCCAGTCACTTGGAGGTGGAAATATATTAGGTTGGGTCATATGAAATTGTAAATATTGAACATTTTTAATATATGAACATGCAATTGCATATGTTCCTCTTAATATCAATAACTTATTAATTGACTGTTTCTAAAGTTGAAATAGAAAATTGAATATATATTCTTTAATAAATGTTTTTGTAAATGATGGATTATTATCCCACTTTTATAATTGAAAAAATTGAATTTCCAAAAGGTTATATGCCTTGTCCA
Organism: Marmota flaviventris; assembly: GCF_047511675.1. Classification (NCBI taxonomy): domain Eukaryota; kingdom Metazoa; phylum Chordata; class Mammalia; order Rodentia; family Sciuridae; genus Marmota; species Marmota flaviventris. Next base: position 94,070,671 of record NC_092503.1, on the reverse strand, counting down.
TTATACCTAATTAAAATCATTTTTGGTTCCCAATTACATTTTTTCTTGACTAACAACATAGAGAAAGGAATTTTCCTGCTCTTCTTATTGAGTAAGGGAAATGGAAACTGTAATATATTGAAATCATGATGACTGAGACGTAGATTCCCTTGTCCCTGTGTCTTGGCCACCTCTCTATATAACATAGTCTTGAACTTCAGATGACAAATTGTGGAGACAAAAGAGAGTCACTTGTATGAAGAAGACAGTTTTCTAGTTTGGAGTTCAGAACTTCTGCTCTTGGAGTTAAATTCTTTGGGGTTTAGTGCTACTGGTTCTTAAGATGGTGAGAACAGAGAGCATATAGAGACAGCTGGGGACTGGCTTAATCTTTTCACATATGGAATCTTTGTTTACCAAGAAGTAGGAGAAAACTTTAAAATAAAAGACCCAGAATAGCAAAAGCAATTCTAAGCAGGAAGTGTGAATCAGGCGGTATAGCGATACCAGATTTAAAACTATATTACAGAGCAATAGTAACAAAAACAGCATGGTACTGGTACCAAAACAGGCGAGTGGACCAATGGTACAGAATAGAGGACACAGAGACTAATCCACAAAGCTACAACTATCTTATATTTGATAAAGGAGCTAAAAGCATGCAATGGAGGGAGGATAGCATCTTCAACAAATGGTGTTGGGAAAACTGGAAATCCATATGCAACAAAATGAAACTGAATCCCTTTCTCTCGCCATGCACAAAAGTTAACTCAAAGTGGATCAAGGAGCTAGATATCAAATCAGAGACTCTGCGTCTGATAGAAGAAAAAGTTGGCTCTAATCTACATATTGTGGGGTTGGGCTCCAAATTCCTCAATAGGACACCCATAGCACAAAAGTTAATAACAAGAATCAACAAATGGGACTTACTTAAACTGAAAAGTTTTCTCTCAGCAAGAGAAACAATAAGAGAGGTAAATAGGGAGCCTACATCCTGGGAACAAATTTTTACTCCTCACACTTCAGATAGAGCCCTAATATCCAGAGTATACAAAGGAACTCAAAAAATTAAACAATGAGAAAACAAATAACCCAATCAACAAATGGGCCAAAGACCTGAACAGACACTTCTCAGAGGAGGACATACAATCAATCAACAAGTACATGAAAAAATGCTCACCATCTCTAGCAGTCAGAGAAATGCAAAACAAAACCACCCTAAGATACCATCTCACTCCAGTAAGATTGGCAGCCATTATGAAGTCAAACAACAACAAGTGCTGGCGAGGATGTGGGGAAAAGGGTACTCTTGTACATTGCTGGTGGGACTGCAAATTGGTGCAGCCAATTTGGAAAGCAGTATGGAGATTTCCTGGAAAGCTGGGAATGAAACCACCATTTGACCCAGCTATTCCCCTTCTCGTTCTATTCCCTAAAGACCTAAAAAGAGCATGCTACAGGGACACTGCTACATCGATGTTCATAGCAGCACAATTCACAATTGCTAGACTGTGGAACCAACCCAGATGCCCTTCAATAGATGAATGGATAAAAAAAATGTGGCATTTATACACCATGCAGTATTACGCAGCACTAAAAAATGACAAAATCATGGAATTTGCAGGGAAATGGATGGCACTAGAGCAGATTATGCTTAGTGAAGCTAGCCAATCCCTAAAAAACAAATACCAAATGTCTTCTTTGATATAATGAGAGCAACTAAGAACAGAGCAGGGAGGAAGAGCAGGAAGAAAATATTAACATTAAACAGATACATGAGGTGGGAGGGAAAGGGAGAGAAAAGGGAAATTGCATGGTAATGGAGGGAGACCCTCATTGTTATACAAAATTACATATAAGAGGGGAATGGGAAAATAAACAAGGAGAGAAATGAATTATAGTAGATGGGGTAGAGAAAGAAGATGGGAGGGGAGGGGAGGGGGGATAGTAGAGGATAGGAAAGGTAGCAGAATACAACAGTTACTAATAGGGCATTATGTAAAAATGTGGATGTGTAACCGATGTGATTCTGCAATCTGTATTTGGGGTAAAATTGGGAGTTCATAACCAACTTGAATCTAATGTATGAAATGTGATATGTCAAAAAAAAAGAGTAGAAGTATTACAAAACAAAGACATGCATGTTAAATATATTAGAAATGTCAGTATAAGAGTAAATTGGGGAAAATTGATTTCAATAAGCATATTAGAATGAAAAATAAAAAGAAGAAGCTTTTTCTAACTTACATTTTTATCTAGGAAAGATTCTGTATTTAAATAGATAATCTCTGGCATGGTATTTTGGGTTTGTGATTCTGCAGTTTGTGCAAATATATTGGGGAATAACTGGGATAAAATATGTTTCAAGGCACTAAAGTGTATTTAAATGGGGATATAAGTTTGTCATTATTTAAGTGATAAACAATATTTCCATAAAGTTTATTTATGAAAAAATTTGTGGTTATGGCATGGAGGTCTAGAGTTTAGGTCACAAGAAAAAATGTTAAAAAATGACATGCTTTATTACTTTGTGGTTATTCACAATTTTAAGGTTTTTTTCTTCTTATTTATTTATTTTAATTGATAAAATTGTACATATTTTATCATTTTGAGACTAAAATTTTAAGAATCTTGATGTGCAGAATTGATCTTTAGTACTAGAATAATGGGGTCTATTTTTACGTGCCTGACTTATGTGACTCAAAATTAAATTGGTATTATAAGACCTAATAGCAGTGGAACCAATATATAAGGGAAGGAGAAATCCTTCTAGTAGTATAAACTTCTATGCAAAAAGTTGTGGAAAATATTTTCATTTCCTTGTTTTTATTTTTATTTAAGATTTTTGTTCCGATAACATTGTTTCTGAATAGAGAAGAAAGAATGGAAAGTAATCATGTTTATCAAAATTTTTATTTATAAGTTCAGCTGTAAATTTTTTTTATTTAAAGATTTTGGTTATCAAGCATTTAATTTATAATAAAACAAAATAGAGATAATGTAGATATATGGAAGATAAAACTTACAAAGTTAATTTTTCTATTGTAACAATCAAATTTTTATCATCAGATATTCAAAATTAGAATATAAAAATGTTTTGATAATCTAAAGTTTTCTGGGGAAGTATTCCTTTAAAATGTCTGTTTTATCTCTATTATTGCCATAGTGTGTGAATTCAGAGTTCAAATAAGCTATGTTGGAAAAAATTGGTTATTTACACTAAAATTTTCTTTGTTGCTATCCACTGTGCTTATTTCAACATGGTGATGTATTGAAGATTTCAAGAATCATTTGTAATGCTTATAGGGAGGTTGCAGAAGGACAAAACTTGCTAAAATATAATATGGATATGGAATTGTAATTGAAACACACTTCCATTTAATTGTTACGTGTGTATTTGCTTCTGAACAGAGTCAATGTTATAAAAAATTAATGGAATTAAAAAGCTGTTCTAAGGAAATATTTGAGTTGAATTTTACAACTTGCAATATTTGGGATGTGTTTTGATTTCCAAATCTTACTTAAATTTTACTTTCTGACATTTTAAGTTGATATTGAAAAAATTATTTTATTCTACTTCTAATGTTTTACTTTTCTTTAAATGGACATAACCTTGTATGTATGCTTTGGAAAAAATATATAAACAGACATAAACACACATTCTGGAATAGTAAAATCTATATAATTAATTAATGCATTACCTCATATAGTTATTTTTGTGGCCAGAGCACTTAAAATCCACTCTCTCAGCATTTTTCAAGAATATAATATATCACCATTAACTATAGTCACCTTGTTGTACAATAAATCTCTTGAATTTATTCCTCCTATCTGACTATAATTAAACATCCTTGGACTAAAGCATCTCCATATTCCTCTTCCCTTTAAAGACCAAGGCCTCTGGTACCAACCATTCTACTCTCTACTTCTATAAAGTCAACTTTTTAAGATTTTACATATGAGTAAGATCATACAGTATCTTCACTTAGCATAATGTTCTCTAGGTTCACCCACATTGTTCTATATTACAGAATTTTATCTATTTTTTTTTTTTTTTTTTTGCTAAATAGGATTGCATTGTGTATGTGTACCACATTTTCTTTACCCATTCATCCACTGGTGGATACTTAGGTTATTTATATTTTTTGCCTATTGTGAATAGTACTTTAATAACACAGGAATGCAGAAGTCTCTTCAACACACTGATTTCAATTTCTTAGGATATATACCCAGCATTAAGATTGTAGCATCACATGGTAGTTCTATTTTTAATTATTAAAGGAAACTCCATAATATTTTCCATAATGGTTTCACTAATTTACCTTTTAATCCTTTCCAAAACTTTCCTTCCTTCCTTCCTTCCTTCCTTCCTTCCTTCCTTCCTTCCTCCCTCCCTCCCTCCCTCCCTCCCTCCCTCTCTCTCTCTCTCTCTCTCTCTCTTTCTTTCTTTTTGATTTAGCCTTTCTAACCAGAGTGAGATGATATCTCATTGGGTTTTGTCTCACGTTTTCCTGAGTATTAGTGATACTGAGAGTTTGTTTTTTCATACTTCAGTTGACCATTTTAATATCTTTTTGCAAGAAATTTTTGTCATATTAAATCAGATTATTTGTGTTCTTGCTATTAAATTTTTGAATTCTTTATATATTCTGTATATTAACTCCTCATTAAAGGTATAGTTTGCAAATATTTTCTCTCATTCTCTACATTGTCTCTTTACTTTGTTTTTAATTTCCTTTGCTATGCAAAAGTTTTCAGTTTGATATAATCTTATTAGTCTGTTTTTGCTTTTGTTATCTGTGCTTTTAAGATCTTATTCCAAAAGTTGTCATCCAGACCAGTGTCATGGTACTTTTACCATTTTCTTCTAATGGTTTCATAGTTTTGGGTCTTATATTTAAGTCTTTGATCCACTTTGAGTTAATGTTTGTATATGGTGAAAGATAAGGTCATAATTTCATTCTTTTGTATAAGGATACCTAGTTTCCCAGTGAAATTTTCTAAAGAAATTGTTCTTTCTTTATTGTTTGTCCTTAACCACTTTGTTGAAAGTCACTTGGCTAAAAATGCTTGAATTTGTTAATTTGTCTCTGGAATCTTTATCCTATTACATTAGTTTATGACTCTTTTTTTGGGGGGTGGGGAATACTAGAGATTGAATCCAGGGGTGCTGAGCCACATCCTTAGTCCTTTTTTAGTTTGAGACATGGTCTCAAGTTATTTAGGGCCTTGTTAATTTGATGAGGCTGGCTTTGAATTCATGATCTTCCTGCCTCAGTCTCTGTAGTTGCTGGGAATACAAGTGTGTGCCACCACACCTGGCTATGAATCTTGTTTTTATGCCAGTAATTTGCTACATATTTACCATAGTATATTTTGAAGTCAGGTAGCATGGTGCCTCCAGATTTATTCTTTTTACTTAAGATTGCTTTTGCTATTTGGAGTCTTTTGTGGTTCTGTAAACATTTTAGAATTTTTTTTTTTTTTTGCTTTTGCTATTTCTGTCAACAGTATCATTGGTATTTAGATAGGGATTGCATTAAATCTGTACATCACTTTGGGCACTAGGAAAATTTTAACAACATTATTTCTTCCCGACTATGAAAATGGGGTATCTTGCCATTTATTTGTGTCTTCCTTGATTTGTTTAATCAACATTTTGTAATTTTCATTGTAAAGATCTTTATCTCATTGTTTAAATTTATTTCTATGTATTTTTTCAGATATTGTAAATGGATTGTTTTTCATTTTCTTTTTCAGATGGTTTGCCATTGGTATTTAGAAATTTTATTGATTTTTACATATTGATTTTTGTATCCTGAAATTTTGCTAAATTTATTCATTTAGTCAAAAGTTTTGTGGTGGACTCTTGAGGATTTTCTTTATAAAAGATCATGTCATCTGCAAACATAGAGTTTAAGTTCATCCCAGGGTAATTTACTAAACGCATGGGTACTATATTTGTAATTCTAGATGACTATGCCCTTAAGCTTTCTGATCCCTTGAGTGGAAGAGGTAGTAGCTGGGTTTTGACTTTTCAGATGTGTGTGATACATTCTGATGATGCAGACAGAAAGAATGACACAGACTTGCACAGTTTGGAAATGATTCCAGCCCAGATCTCTCTGTGTCTCTGTCTCACTCTCTTTGTGTCTGTGTATGTATGTATATACAGTGTATGTATATGAGAAAATACAATTCTCTTAAAATGAGAACATAGGCTAAACAGCTGCAGTTTTCAGAAAAATAAGAAATGTGATGCACAAAAATCCAAAAGTTGGTTTTGTGTTTTCCTGTATTAAAGAGGTCTAAAAAGCAGGCTTCAACGTTGTTCATTAAAGAGTGAGCTAAAAGATAAGTGCTTTGTATGTAGAAAATGGTAAGTGCTTTGCCCTTTAAAAAGGGAATCCAGAAAATGTTGCCCTTTTATTATGTCCTGGAGTCTGCCCTGGATTTGAGGATGAACAGAGATGGCACTAAAAGTGATAAAGCAATAAATCATAAAGCCCCAAAGTTCCTTTTGTGTCACAGCTCTTATATGTTCAGAAGGCAATAACAATCTTCGGTACATACCAATTTCCCTACGTGGGATGGAAATTGGAGAGACTGTGAGAGAAAATACTGAATAGGAATAAAAACGTCTTTGCCTGTCTTTCATTTTCCTTACTTTGAAATTTCTGCTGTCCACATGTTAATTGGAGAGCTTAATAGATCTAGCCATGAGATGATATCTAAAGCAGAAAGAAAAAAAAAATACAGGTCTGTATCTCAGCTGGAATCCAAAGTAAACATAATCATTTCCCTCTCTCTCTTTTTTCACATTCAAAGCATTTTAGGTTCTTTTCACTCTCTTCACGTGGTACCTGCCATTTCTTTTCATGCATTAAAATCTCATCAACTCTCCACTGCACGATTCTCTTTTAGCTTCTAAAATGCCAGTAAGTGAGAAAAGGTAAAAAGCTATTAAAAAAAAAAAAAAAAAAACCAAACCAAAACAAAACAAAAACAAAAACTCTATCCTTCAAAAAGTTCATTGAACACTTAATTTAACATATTAATGCTGAGAGCAGAAAGATCCTCATAATTGTAAAACTAAGAACAATAAGGCAGCAGTTCATTTTCCTGCTTACCAAAGAATTACATTTGGGTTCATTTATAGGCTTCATTTGGGGTACTGGTGAGTCTCAGGGAAAAACAATTCATTCCATAACTACTAAAATTTCATGAGAATCTTTACCTAAACATGTATGCAATGGCTTGCCTTTCTCTTACTAATGAGATTTAACTATTTTGTGTACCACATTAGGAAAACATTTAGCTGGTGACTGAAAAATGAAGAATAAGGATGTCCTGCTTTATTCCAAAATTATTTAACTTTAGGGTGACTTTTTATGGTAGAATCAGGACAATCTCTATCAGATGCTCATATAAACATGAGATGCATCTTTCTCTTCAATATTTAGAAAACTGTGAACTACTGCCTTCTATGCCTTCTATGGATAACCCAGGCAGCGCCCATGAGGGAAGCTCCTCCCACTGTGTCCACTCAGATAGTCCTGTCTTACAGTTCCCTCTTTACCTCTCCAGATTCATTCCCAGTAACTGCATGGAACCACAATCCTTGTGCCACTTGTGTTCAATTTAATGACTTAGTTTTTTCCATTTCTGCCTTTCTCTTTTTCTCCTTTGGACACTTACTAGACTTTGCATCAACTATTTTAAACTCCACTTCTTATGTTGTATACTATTCTCACATCACGTCCATGATAGCTCAGGGTAGTATACCTGGAGCCAGTTTGCCTAGGTTTGACCTTGTTAGCTGATTGACCTTGGATAAATTATTTAACATCTCTGTGCTCAGTTTCCTCTTTAGCAATGTTGTAGCATTTTCTCTCATAAGATTGTTAAAATATTACTGGGTTAATACAGGTAAATTATTCAGAAAAATGCGTAGAGATAGTAAATATATGGGATTGCTGATTGTATTTAAGTGGACCTAATAATGGCCTGTGAATAATGATGAATGAAAACATTTAAGAATAACAATAAAATACCATTTTTGCCTAATAATTTATCATTTGTAGAAATGTATAAAATTGAAGACACTTAGTGATGGTAGGAAAGTAAAACTCGTCTAGCCTCCATGTTCAGTGTAAAATGCATCACCAGACAACTCTGAGTTCATGTGCAGAAAGACATCATTCTGAAATGATCACAGCTATAGCATGTATATTCATTGAGTCCCTTTCTGAAGAACATGGGGACATCTAGATTGTGTGTCACACAGAGGTCAGAAGGAACCAGGACTGCTGTCTCAGGATCACCTCTTGAGCCACTTCCCCATCAATTACGTCTGGCCAACACACTTGCACCATATTGGAGCTGATGTTGAAATCAAAGCAGGGTCTTCTTGGCATCTAGTGGCTTTGACGCTAATCTGCCCATTGATGTCCAGTTTCTCACTTCTCTTTGGATACTTCTATGGAACCATCCCTTCCTCAAGGTGCAGATTAGTACCTGAGGGTTTGGGAAGATGAGCACCTGGCAATCACTTCACTGGCTTACTCCTCATTACACAATCTGAGGTGTTTTGCTATAGATTCAAGGAAGTCAGCAGGAGTCCAAGCTGTGAGGTTCTTTGTTTTAGGTGACATATGCCCTCTTCCTCCCTGGGCAAGAAAATTCCACTCTCAAGATAGATGACTAACAGAGACTTAAAGAGGAAATTAAAAAAAAAAAAAAAAACCTACTGCTTTAATATTCCACCAGCATTGTTCTTCTTACAGCACAAAGAAAAAAAAATACCTAGAAAAGTTCTTGTCATTGTTATTTTAAACTCCAGAGATACTAGAAGCTTTTGGAAAGACCCCTTCTGCCCCCAGGCCCAGGAAGTGATTTCTTCACTCATGCAATAAGGCTCAGGGTCAGCTGGTGAATATGAATATGTCATATTCCTGTACCTCCTGAAATGGAATTTCAAATACTTTCAAGGGCCTTATCAAGACAAAAAATTACTGGCTTTTTGCAGTACTTGATTGAAAAGCACATTTTCCCCCTGTCTTCCTTTAATGCTGTTATGAAAGCTCTGAGGCTGGGAAGCATGCTTCCTGATAATTGAGAGCTTTGATCATTAATTAAATGATTGTGATTTAACTGCACTTTGTTCACTTGTGGAGGTGCTAAAATTCACTCCTTCCTGGCTTTCTGCTCATCAGTATCACCTCAAGTTGATTCAAAACAAAGGTTTTCTGGTTAAAAATCTGATGAAAGCCAATGTCAAAGTGGGAGAAGGCTGAGGAATTCTCCAGGTGCAATGTAAGTTCATTTATAAGGTAAAACACTTATGTGAGGAGCTGGACCCTGGTGTTGTTCAGCTCAGCTTGAGTCCAGCTGAACCATTCTGTGCAGCTCCATTTGTTACTTAATGTAGCCATGAAAATGTGTGGGCCCTTTGGTCTTCGACATTCACCATACATCTCCTAGAATGCTTAACGTTCCTTCTCTTTCTGTTAGGGAGAAAAGTTTATTTTTCCTCTTTTACTGTTGATAACGAACATGACGTTTTTACTTCAAAAAATATCCTAGAACTCCACAGAGAGGACATATGATTTACTGTGCCAAGCTGTTTTGTTGATTTAGCTTCCAGATGAGCAAGAAAATAAAAGGCAGAAGTGAACAGTTTAGACCAGATCAGAGATATTATAAACCAAATAACAAAAAGAACTCTTCAAAAATGTGAAATAAGATAGTTAAGACTAAATTTAGACTTAAGTCTCATCGAGATTAGCTGTGTATAGAATACTGAAGGTTGAGACATTCTTTGGCAGAAAAATAGTGTATCTTTGTAATCAGTCCAGTGCAAGACATAGCCCCTTACTTAGCTGCCTCCTTCTGTGAGCACACAGGTTGTAACAATCATTATTTTTGGCCCAGCAGTTCCTGGGGGTGGAGCGAGTCATCTCTGATTATGTGAGCAGCTCTGCCCATAGGTATTTGAAGCTATTTTTGAATGGACTAAAATATGCCAAGAGCAAAGTTATAGTATTTCAACCCCCAGCTGATAATGAAAACTGTTCCTAATCTTTACTTTTGAGCAATGAAAAGGTTTTTTTCAGGGAACTTTAGAAAGGGGAATGTAAATATTTTGATTTGCTGACAGATTTTTTTTTTTTTAATTATTCTTGTCTTTTCCTCAGAGAAACTCACTTTTTTTTTTTTTTTTGCCTTTGGGTAGCATGAGTTAGTAATAATTATCTAACCATATACATTATATATATGCTTTATAATATGTATATGTGTGCATATTTATATGTATATAGGCAATGTACTTGAACGGTTCTGAGTACAATTGAGAATGTTAAGCCTCTGAAGTTAGAGATCAGACCTTGAATCTTGTCTGCCCACCAGTAAACAGTAACAATTCGAAGGGCTAGATTTTAGAGTTGAAATATAAAAGAAATCTAAGGGAAAGAACATCTAAATTTTGGTTTGATATTGTAGAAGAGTGGTTTTCTACCATCATCTGTCAGTCTTACCTCCTATCCATATCTACAAATTGATTGATCAATGTTTCTATCTATCATTTGTTTCTCTATCCATCCATCTATCCATCCACCCATCCATGTATTTAGGTGTACCAAAGGGTGAAAAGGATCATCTCCATGGATATCTTGTGGCAAGGAGAGAAGACACATCTTAGCTTGTGCCTACCCCACTCTACAACTAAATTTAATTCTGAAACAATAATTTGAGTTCAAAGGGCTCAAGTATTATTCACCTTTTTTTTCCCAAACAGAAACACAACAGACTTTATTTTCTTTCTTTTTATGGAAGGAAAAATAGTCTCTTTCCTCTTAGGAGAGAGTGTTTTCCAAAGCTGCATGATCTTCTTTAAAAACAAGGGAACTTTTTTTTTTTTTTTTTAATAAACTTTGTCTACAAAAGAAAGTTAGCATGCCACACACTGACATTTGCATTTGATTATTGTATGTATTTTTTTTTCATCACAATAGTTCTTTGCCTGAAAAGTTGTTTCCACATTTACAACCTCCAAATCCTCACCTGGAAACACAGTTTGCCAGTAGGTCACAATTTTGATGACTCTTTACATTTTCTATTCTCTGTGAAGGTTGCAGGACAGAGGTCAGACTTAGCTTGCCAGTCACTGCAAATTTCTTTCTTCTCTCAGTAAGCTGTGCTGAGTGTTAATGATAACAGAGGGCACTAAGGTATTTCACCTAATGGCTTTTTCCTTCTCATTATCCTATATTTTAAATTAACCAAGTATTAAAATGAGCACCTCTTTCTTCAGGTAAGGATATATTAAATTTCCACCTCTAATTTTAAAGTGTGTCATTAGGTAACAAAACAAGATAAAATTGCAGTAATAAAATATGAAATATTTTGGGGCAGGGATAATGACTTAATTGTTCCATTTAGGGGACCAAAGATCCTTAGGATGGCTGCAGGCAAGGAGAGAGAAACAAATGGGAACATCATTGACATAAAACAACCAAAACACGAAAACATATCATTTCAACATGCAATAAGAAAACGGCGTACATGGGAAAGCATCTTTACAAAAATGAGATGTGGATAGACAGTCTCAAATTTTCAAGGGGCTGTTTTTCAAAAGATGCACTTGACGAGTGTTTGGAATCCAGGCAGAAAAAGGAGAGCTTTGCATCAATTTGGAGTTAAATTTTTAAAAAGTGAGCTGTAAAGCTTAATTACATAAATATCAAAGAGTTTTTTTTATAGGATTAGCTGGCAATATTTGCAAAATATTTAGAACTGTGTCACATTGGAAGTACCATGTGAATGCCCAACTGAGACCAGTCTCAGTTGGTTTTGGACACTCCTACAAGGCAGACTACTGTTGTTATTGCCTTGCTTGGAGAAATTGCACATTACTACTGAACTGTCTTGCTAGGGAGTGATCCCTGAAGTGACCACCCTCCTTTGGTAGAAAGGTGGATTACAACTCAATCTGGCTTCCTGAGATATACTGTATCTACGTTTTGAATTTTAAATGGCAATGAGAACTGTTGGCACTTATCCCTGGAGAGAATGACTAGAAACTCAGGGATATACCATGTTTCTCTGCTCTTTGAGACTGTTTCTTGAGAATCCATTTTAATCTTTGAGCTATTCCATACCTTTCCAATACATCTGTTGTTTCCAGTGTGATTTTGGTTCTGTATGGTTTTCTGTTTGGGCAAGGAAGGCTGGCATACCATGAAGGGAAGCAACTGCCATGGCTACCTCTGCTGTGGCCTGAGCTGACCTAGGAAAACTAAAGAAATAGAAGATTTTGTCCTGGGAAAGGGATGATTCAAACAGACCCACTATAAATATGGCACTTGACTTCTCTACTACAATGAAATTATGGTGATAAATGTGGCCCCCAAATGTTTTTCTTCTAATTATTTTGCATAAAAATCATGATTACCTGGGGGTCTGCAGCATTCTTGAGTGCCCATGTTCATCTAAGAAATTTCTTCATTTTCATATGAATATATGGCCATTCTGTTTGTAAACCTGGTCTATACTTTTACTTGTTGAACCAAGTGCTATCACCTTCTTAGTAGAAGGGACAATGTCTTTTCTGCCTATCATGAGCTTCTCTAGGGATATTATTAGTGATTTCTGACTCTTCCACACAGGTTCTGTTATTCTTGTCCCCAGTGCCTGCTGCTCTGTCCTACCCTCATGTTTGCCGATGTCACGTTCCCACGTGGAATGTTCTCTCTCTTGCACTTCATCCTGTAAAATCCCACTCAGTCTTCACAACTCGAGTCGTGTTCCTTCCTCATCTGCCAGTTCATCCTGATTTCTCTCTGAATTCTCATTATACTTAGAATCAGTACCTCAGTACTAGAATTATTTCAAATGTGAGTGTTTAAACTTTGTGCTGAATGATGATTCCATCAATATTTCAACATCAAAAGTTTTAAACATACAAACAAGTTAAAGGAGTCTCACAGTGTAGTCATATGCCCACATAGATCCTGTAATTAACATTTTGCCATATTTGCTCCATGAAATAGATACTCTTCTGTCCATCCATCATTTTTTCTTTTTTTGTGATGAATTACAAAATAAGTTCCAGAAATCGGTGCATTTCACCCTCCAGCCCTTTGGCATGGTTACTACTAACTATGGTCAATATTTTTAATATTATTTTTGTGATTGAGTTTTCTATAATCAATAGCACCCAGAAGAGTATTGACCATATAGTAGAAGATCAATTTGTTCATCTTGAGGTGAATTTAGATGCCATTAGAAAAAGCATTAGAAAATAAAGGTGTGGAAACCCAAGATAAGTGGTTTCAAGAGCCTCAGAGGCAGATAGAGGTAGGTGTGTTTTATAGGATTGCAAAGGAGACATACTTATACGTAGGCTGTAGTAGCCCAAATTATGACCTGTCTTGTATATTCTAGGAGCATTTTAGGCAAAATTTGAAAAGGTAATTGCTGAAAGACCACTGCTCGATTTACTAAAATACTAACATGGGTATTGTAGAAATAAGAGAGGAATACCTGGTTTATCTGAAGATAGAGATGAGTTGATAAGATAGCCATAGAAGACCAAAAAAAAAAAAAAAAAAAAACGGGGTTCATGTTCTGTAGCCTGTGGCACACTGCTGGGAGGTCACCTTGCTCCTGTACAGAGCCAAGATATCTTCCAGACAGACAACTCAGGCCTAGGTATCAGGATCTGTGAGGAGGCTGTCTTCCTGAAGTATGTAGGGTTAGAGATCCTGACATACTATTAGGGGAGAGAAAGTGATGGTGCTTCTTGGATTAGGCAACTCCTTTAAACATGTTGAATTCTTCCTTTAACTGACATATATTCATATTTATATTCACATATGTTTATATCTATATCCATATTCACTTCTATTTCTGTAGTTATATTCATATTCATGTATTTCCTTTCATTCTTCAAAGGACAGGCTCTTTTTCCTCCATGTGTTTCTGAGCATCCCTCTGTGGAGTCCTCTCCTGATTTTTTTTTTTGTTTTGAAGAACCCTCCCCCTTATTGTACTCTCATCTCTGCACTCTATCTCACTTGGAATACTTCTCACTGCTACTACTGGTGTACTCATTTGCTTATTTCCTACATTTCTACTTTCATGGGCTAAAACTTCACGATGACAGGACCACCGTTCCGCCTCTCCTGAAAAATTAGAGGGTATCACAGTTATCTAACCCAGAGTAGAATATTTATTAAAATTCACTGAAACATACATACTGAAAATATACAGAGAGAAAACTTGATCCAGTGTTATCCCAGATGCTTTTGATATGACTAGCCTTTACCCTGGTCCTCTTCCTTCTCCATTTCCCGGTACTTTGATCTACTCTGGCCCTGTGACTGGGGTCTGCACTCACTCTTGACTTTCTGGGTAGGACCACAAGTGACAAAATCATCCACCACATCTGTGAAAACTCCCATTGCATCAGTGTGCTGCTCTCAGCTGGGGGTTAGGAGAAAATCACATCTGAGGGAAGAAATTGACCACAAGCTGTGAATGATTGAGAACTTCCCTTAATGTGTTAAATCTTCTGAGGATGTTTACATATGAAAATGATGAAATCTGGCAGTGTGACTAAGCAATTTAAATAATTTCAGGCAGTTTATTGAAAATGTCCTAGAGATTTAGTTGACTAAAAACACAATCTAAATGACCTGAAAATTGAGAAGAGTGAATTCATTCCTCTTTGAATATGTTTTTATCTCACACTTGCTATGTACTTTTAAATCATTACAGGAGCATTGAGTTCCATTTTCTGTGATAAATTATATGGTAGCTGATTCATTGAATGGAGAATATGGTGAATAATTAGGAACATGTAAATTGAGGAGTAGGTTAGGAGCTGAGAATATTTCCTATATAGAAAAAACAAGGAAGGTAAACAAACTTGCTCCATTCATTTGAAAAATATGTATTGAACATACACCACATACTAACACTAAATTTCATGCTGGGGAAAAATAAAATGATTGAAAACAAAAACTGTCCACTTTACATAGAGTTTAGATTCCATGATAAAGAAAATAGTTGACAACTGTTAAGTTGAAACAGGAAGAGAATAAATTTGTAGATCTAAGTTTATTTGGTTTTCCCCCTCAAAAGAGCAGTCATTAATGCACATGAAATTGCAAGGAAAAATGTATTTACTGATATAAAGAAGTTTCTAATGCCTGCAGAATCTGTAAACTTGCAATCATTTACTTTCTGGGGAAACAAGTTCTTATTTTGAAAATTCAGTTGATACTATCAAGCTTCAAAATAGTGGTAGATGAGAATCCCGTATGTACTGGGCATCAGAGTAGAGCTATGCCCATAACTTTTGTAATGTACTATGATTCTGTGTTAATCAAGGTCATTAATTTCCACTTATGATGACCAAAGAGCTGAACATGAATGTTTTTATGAAAAGAGCTACTTCAGGTCAGGTTTGGAAAAGGAATCATTTGATGGGAACATCTTGATCCTTTCAGAAAGGAGAGGGTCAAGAGTTCTATGGACCTGGCACAGCAAACAAACAACCCATGTCTCTATTCTCTATATGAACCAGAAATTCAAGCCCAGATAACAGAAAGGTGAAAAATAAAGGTACCAGTATGTCATCTATAAAAATAGACATATTGATGGGTGCAGGGGAAAGAGTGACAAAGGGGAGGTCTAACTCTAACTTGCTTTTCCTTAAGTTATGTGACTCTAAGCAAGTCCCATATTCTCTCAGGCATGAAAGTTTCTTCAGCAGAAAAATGAGGACTTGGACTAGTTTATCTTTAATGAAATTTTCAGGTCTTACATCAAAATATTTTAGAAAAAAGTTAACACATATTTTGTGAGGACACTTAAGTATTTTTGGATCATTAAAATAACATTTTGGAAAAACAATTTGCCTTTTTCATTGTATAAATAGAGTCATCACATATAATAAAAATACCACTCCTCTGATTGCTGAATCTGGCAATAAGACTAACAATGAAAGCTCTTTAAACAAGCACTTAGGGATGTTTTTGAACAACCAACATGTGATATCTTAAAGCAACTATTCTCTCAAAGAATAATCAAATATTATTGTAGTTCATATTCCTCTATCCTGTTCTGTGAGTTGAATAACTTAAATCCATTCTTTCAAAATTGGTGACTTCAGAGGCAATGCACATCTAAAAGAACACAATAATCTTAACAACTCTCCCCGATTAGGAGGGGACTGTGCTGAAATTTCCTGCTTTTCTGGACTTTAAAAAATGTGTCTCTGATAGCATATTTTTGGCCTATGTCATTTTCAAGGATAAAAATCTTTCTTCTAAAAGCTTTTTGAATAGTACCTAACAATTATAGTTTAATGAATCGTAAGTAACGGTGTCATATTTTTTCATAATACCCATACATTAAATTTTTGATTTGCAATAAGTATAGCAGTCTATAAACAGTTTATAAACATCTTTAAAACATCTTAAAGTTTATTGTAGTTATGCATTTTGTGGGCTAAGCAAAAACAATCCCATCAACCTCTTTTGTTAATTCCTGAATTGATAAATGACATACTGATTTCATTTTTTTCAATGCATTATCACAATTAGTAGACATTTTTTACTAAAGTTTATTTTGTGAATTATTTAATAAAGAAAACGGCAATTGCACAAGCCAAAATGAAGAATAGAAAATAAGAAAATTCAGATTTTATAAACTTTTTATTTTTATAATAATTTTCAAAATTGTTATATTCACTAATTTTATAAAGCACATCTTATAATTAAAAAATTAGGAATTTTGAATATTTCTTTTTTTTTAGAGAGAGAGAGGGAGAGAGAGAGAGAATTTTTTAATATTTATGTTTTAGCTTTCGGTGGACACAACATCTTTATTTTATTTTTATGTGGTGCTGAGGATTCAACCCAGCGCTCCGCGCATGTCAGGTGAGCATGCTACCGCTTGAGCCACATCCCCAGCCCCAATTTTGAATATTTATTAAATAGTTTCATGAAATATGCAAAGTACAAGACCCTTTAACTTCATTCATTGCTCATATTGCAGTACATGTTATATTGTGTAGTGATTAGACGTGGAATCTAGATTCAGATTTCCTGCCATGAAAACTTCTGGGTCAGTATCCTCAGTGTCTTCAGCTTCTCAGTGTCCTCAGCTCTGAACCTCAGTGTCTCTCTCTTTAAAATGACTATAGTGGTACTTCAGTGGATGAGTATAAAGACTAGGTAGGAGGCCTGGGTTGTGGTTCAGTGGTAGAACATGAGGCACTGGGTTTGATCTTCAGCATCACAGAAAAATAAATAAATAAAATAAAGATGTTGTGTCCATCTACAACTAAAAAAATATTTAAAAAAAAACTAGATAAGAACAGGTAAAGAACTTAGAGGTGGGCTTGAAAAGTAGTGATAGTAACATTAATTAGTGATAGCAACATTATTTACATTAAATTAAGATATATTTAAGAAGTAATTAGATTCAATAATTCCTTTATCTAATCTTGAAGACCCTCTACTAATGCTACTTTCTTCTTTGCAACAAAGTTTTGGAATTCCTGTTAGGCTTAAATCAATTTCCCAATTTCTTGCTTGAACATTACATCATTTATGCATTTGCATATGCTAAATATACTGACTAAATAATCCCTCTGAAAAGCTAAAGTTTCATAGTCTTAACATACTTAACTGATTTCTTTTAATAATATTTCTATGATGAAGTAAGTCTATATAAACCTTTTTCTTCTCCTTTAGATACCTGTTCATATCGTGTAAATTCCATTTCACATGTGATCTTGGGAGACATGTAACTTTATAAAATACTATATTCCTAGCATTTTAGTATTAGTTTAAGTGTAAGAATGGAAGGAGATATTTGCATCATTATTGTTTGATTTTTTGTTTTGTTTTTGCAGTAATGGGGATTGAACCAGGGTTTGGCATATGCTAAATAAATGCTCTACCACTAAATTACATCCCCAGCCCTTATTGTTTGATTTTTGGAGATCAGATTACCATATCAGATATCCAAAAGTCCAAGAGAGGTCATCAGAAAATGTAAGCATTCTAGGAGTTTAAAGTCAGGAAGATGAGGATGTGTTGGTACCAGTCTAGGCAGCTTCCAGAAGAAGGTGGGCATGTTGAAAACATAGTATACAATTTGGTAGAAATGAACAGACAAAAAATTCTTAAGAATTGTAGAATTAGCTAAAATGAATATGGTGAGGAAAAGTAGTACTATGTTTAGGACAGTAAAGACTGGCTTTAATGGAACGGGCAGCCCATGTTGGTTGGGTATTAGAGGAAGATAAAGATGAATATATAGATAAGGAGCTATTAAAAGAATCTGATTATAAGCTACATAATTTGTTTCTAAAATGGTAAATGGTGGGGAAACTTACCAATTTTTTGGTATGAAAGTGATCTTGTTTAAGGAGCATTTCAGGAAAAAATCAGAATATTAATGGCTGTGTAGCATGTTTAAATACATGAGATCTCGAGGACAATGTCCTAAGTGGGAACCTATTTTTGTTACTTGTTATCTGCATGACTCAGTATCCTCATCACTTAAAAGAGTATCATAAAAGTAACTAACCCTTAAAGATATTTTTAGTGAGACTGTGGGTAAAATATTTATCATAGTATTTGTCACATAAGTTTAAAATAAATACTGTTATTACGTAGCAATTAATACAAGTGATGAATCACTATAATGAGATTACTGTTATGCAGGTCGAATTTTAGCATATCATTGTAAATAAAATTTTGTATTGTTCATTGACCCCAAACTTACCCAACACTTATATTTTGGCCTCATAATCTTTGGAACATCTATCTCCTCTGTTGTCATGGAAACAAGTGCAGGTAATGCAGGTAAGAATGTGGTACTCAATCCATGACCCGCTTATCTGCATTTCATACCATGTACCAAAGCCTGGCCTCAGCTCCAGGCTTATCACTTTCTCATCTATGGAACTGTAAAGAGGCAGGTCTAACAATCAAGGAGCTGCAAATACATTTCCACCAGAGGGTAGTGCATTAATCATCCCACTAACTGCTCAATTACAGAGTGTTTATAATGAGATGCTCTACAACAAAAAGTAGAGATTCTTTTTTCTAGTTGTAGAGTAGCAATAGAAGAAATGGACTTAGGTAGATGATAAACCATAATACTACTATAAGATTGAGAGATGCGTGATGCATTTCAAAGCACTTTCATATAGATGATATTCACAGAAGACTGTATAGCAGAAAATGGGTGTTATTACCTTTATATTTCAAGATAAGTAAAAGTCTCTGCAGTTATATAGAGAATGTATTTTTTCTTCACTTCCCCATTTCCAGGGTTCTGCCTTCAGTAAACCTGTGCCTTCATGTTGAATCAGAATGAACCTAAAAAATCTCTTTCCTTTTGTTCTACACCCAGGAATATCCTGCTTGGGATACCTCTACTGAGATATCATTGGATGGTATTAATTATGGTTGTGTACATCCACACTGATGCACATCTACATCATAAGCAGTTTGAGTTTTGTTTTGATTACTAGTTAGCTCTGCTTCCTGAGTCACTATTTTATAGATAACTTGTATTAAAAGACAATGGAGCCATGCCATATACTTAGGGAAGTTTCTTTTTTTTTTTTCAACTTCCTTTTTCTATGGTGAGTGATAGTGTGGTAATACACATCCAGTTATCTAAAAACATAGTTGTAGTGGATATGATAGTGTGTTGCTCTGAGTAACCTAGGTCATTTTTTTTAAATATATACAAATAGAGTCACATTTTATCTTTTTGTTGTTGTTTTGTTTTGGATGTTGGAGATTCAATGTAGAACTTTAAGCATGCTAAGCACACATTCTTGCACTGAGCTATATACCCAGGCCCAATAGAATCACTTTTTTTTTTTGGTAACAGTGATTGAACCCAGAAGGCACTTAACCACTTAGTAATGTCCCCAATACTTTTTATTTTTATTTATTTATTTTTTAATTTATTGGTTCTTTTTAGTTATACATGACAGCAGAATTCATTATGGTATAATTGTACAAGCATTGAATATATCTTATTCTAGCTAGGACCTCATTCTTGTGGATGTACGTGATGGTAGAATTTGCTGTAATGGTTTCATATATATATACATAGGAAAATTATGTCAGATTTATCCCACTGTCTTTCCTTTTCCTATCCGTCTCCCTTTGCTTCACTCCATATTGTCTAAAATACTGAACTTCTATTAATTCCTCCCCTTATTGTGGGTTAGCTTCCACATATCAGAGAAAACATTAGGCGGGGTCCTCCTGACTCAACTCAGGAAAACATGAACATTCCAACTCCAGAGCTCCCCTTAGGGGCAGCTGAAGCCTCTGTTGCACTGGTTTTCAATTCAACTTCTGCCTCTTTTCAGTCCTGCTTCCCTCACTGCCTTCCAGGTATTGTTCCCTAGAACATTCCCTAACAAACTTCCTACATGCAAATCCCCATGGCAGAGTCTATTTCTAATTAATCTGACCTATGATGACAGTTATTAAGTCTTAGGCCCGAGAACCCACTCTCTTAATTTCAGGAATTATAATTCATTATAGAATCTCCCTCTCCAAAATATATATAAACAATTTTCACAGTAAAAAAAAAAAAAAAAAAAAAAAAATATATATATATATATATATATATATATATATATATTTTAAAGGAATCCTCAGAATTGCTTGTTCAGTTGTCCAAGTATCAAATTTGTTTGTTGTTGATTCCTGGAGCAAGACTTTACCTTTTCCTGTCTCAGAAATTCTACACAAAGACTATGTCAAGTTGGAACTGTGTCTGCTTCAGTTTTTCTAATGTTTGGTGCCAGAGGAGTTGGGATTCTTCGCTCTAATATCTGTGACTGTATTCTAGTGGAAGGGATGAAGGACATTGCCATTAATATTTAAGCAGGAGGATGATCCTTTGTTTTATATTCCTTTGGGAGAGGGAACATGAGTCCTTAGGCATGGAGGAGTTCATCCCAGTCGAACACGTATGACAGGAAAATATTCTACTCTAAATGGTGGGAATTTTACCAGTTCCTATGTAAATCAAAAGATTGCATTGAATATTTGTGGACATAATGTCATTTTGCTGCCTAGTAAATTCCAATTTTATGGTACTTAGTATAAGGCTTTGTCTTGAAATCTCTCTCTCTCTCTCTCTCTCTCTTTCTTTCTTTCTCTCTCTCTCTCTCTTTCTTTCTCTCTCTCTCTCTCTTTCTCTTTAAACATCTTTGAAACATTTTGTCTGTGAAGGGCAGAGTTGGACTTTTCTGATATTACTGGCAATTAGAATTAGGTCAGCTATCACAAAGTTAAAAACTAATACGGACTAGGACACAGTTATGTATCAAATACTATAAAACAGGGATTTACTGTGTCTCATGATGGCATTAGAATAAATTTTCTAAAGAAATATTAAAAATTTTATTGCATATTTATTGAGTTCAAAAACTTTGGCTTGGTATCATTATCTATCAATGGAACCAGGTTTCAATTAAAAAAATCAGTAAATCTTTTGAAAAGTCTTAAATTATTCTTAACTATATTTTGTGTTAGGTGAAAAGGGTTCACAGATGTGAAATTGTAAGACAATCTATCTCAACCTCTATGTGCTTTTTTTTTTCAGTGTATTGATGAAGCTGGGGGCAATTTGTTGAGGAGGAAGCTGGCACGGCTTCTTTTAGCTTCATTTAGAAAGTTAGGTGGTGTCTTTTATTTTTATAAATAGGATGATCTATATATTGAGTTCACTCAGTGAGAATTATTTTAAAGAACTTAATTAAGACAAATATATTGTCAAGGATTGAGGCCTAGCACTAGGAATAGGTTTTAAACAATTTTCACAGTAAAATATCTTCCCTGGTAGCTGTTTTAAGGCAGCAATCAAATATCCTCTAACCGTAATAATAGATCCCAATTAGGGAGAGCCATGGGGCCTTCAGAAGTGGGTTGGAAAATACACACAATATAAATCTATATTGTTAAACACCTCTCCTTCATTTAATGAACAAATAATCCCTTGATGCTTCCTCATGAATCTTAGCTTTCAACATGTTAAATCTCTTAATTTTAACTGTTCTGTGTGGCAAAGTGTTCTCTGAATCTATCATTACTTTTCTGCTTCTCTGAATCTATCATTATTTTTCTGCCCAAATTCCTATATATTCTATTTGCCCCAAAGTATTTATTTGCTTCCTATTGCCTTTTTATAGGACTGTCAAAATTATGTCTTAACACAATTGACAACACATTTTAAACTTACACGGAGAAGTGATTTTTAATGATGGAAGTTCTTTTTGCCTTATACTCCACTACCACCCACGAATAATTCAAACTTTCTCAACAGGCATTTATGATGGTTGCAGAAATCAACCACTGAAAATAAGGACAAGAGTCTCTAAGCCTTCCTCAGCTTACATTGCTAGTGCTCAAAACTTTTTCCTTTCTATTTTTTATTTATTTTGATTCTCTGGATTAGAGAAAGCAGATGGTGATTTCCTGAAGAGCTAAGCATCTTCCCCTTGATCTTTATGTCCTCACACTTAATTTCCACAGTTTCCTAAATGAGAAGAGTGTCATCTACACCTTGATGTCTTTACAGATCTTCTTTCATCTGTTGTCCCCTGAATTCCTAATCTTTCTGCAAAAACAAAACAAAACAAAACAAACAAACAAACAAACAAAAAAACAACAAAAACTCAATCTCACTCCATGTTATAGATGAATTTGCCAATTGCTATCTCCTTTTCTCCTTAGTAGATTTTTTGCAGTTGTCCTCTGAACCTGAAGGTCAACATGTTCTTCATCTTCTGGACTCAATATACCAAATATGAGGAGTCGTGGACTTCAGTTTTCACTTTTGTAATTTTGTTAATAGCTATTCCATTTTGATGATTTGAAGTTCATTGTACAATAAAGAGGGATAAACATGACTGCATATCAAACAATCATGTGAAATATATATTTTTTTTAAACATCAAACCAGTTTTTGTAGGGTTCCCTGGTGTATTATTTATTCAACAGATATACTATGTAGATTCATATTCACAGATTATGATTTTCTTTTAGAAAGCTCCACCTTATTTCTGCATCACTAAGCACAAAACTGATACTTAACATTCTTGCTTTCCAAGATATATGCAAAGTATACAAACACTACATACCAGCAGAGGATAGTACTTAATAATTCTGAAAAATGCTAAAATCACCAACTTGTACGTACATAGATATACTTTAAAGGTTTTTTAGTTGATTTAATAAAAGCAATTTTGGTTTTTAGTAGACCTTTATAATTTAATACAAATAAACTGCATTATAACTTGCTCTCCAGCTGGTATTGAGGTATGTTATAAATGGACATATTAGGTATGAATAGTGTGGCTATGGATAAAGCACCAAAAGCAATGTTCAGATTTATGTATGTATATGCTTATCAAAGTAATAATAAAGCATTGTCCATATTGAGCTCTAGCTTTCCTACATTTCCTCTAAGAAATACCAGATGGAGGAGTCAATGGAAAAGATACAGAAATTAATATTGAAGTGATGAAGATTGACCTTTTTAAAATGAAAATCTTGCCAAACTTTCCATATTGACATGGCAACATTTTATGAATAAATCTAATATCTTATAGATTTAGCACAGTTCAAAAGTCACCATCTGTTTCAAAAAGTGAAGGCTCTCACTATTACATAGTTTTTTGGCGTGCAATCCATAATTCATAAAATATTAACGATCAGGAATGTGTGAAAAACATTTATATACTTTAGACCACTGGAAACAAAAGTAACATTTTAAGTTACTCTCAAAATTATAGTTGTTAATAGATTATGGGTATTTTTTACTTTTTGCATGAATTTAGGTGGTCCTCTGCTCAATTTCTATGTATATTTACAGGTCAATACCAGCTGGGCAACAAATGGTAATGCAGAGACTGTATGTGGAAAAATGTCAAAGTGCTGGAATCTGATGTTAAGCAGAATTATCTGAGAGGCCTTTGACAAATATGAGCGTTAGAAGAAACTATCGTTTTTCTTATATTTCTATTGATTATTTACTAATGAATATCTTCATTTGACATAATTAAATCAATCCTTGGAATCTTTATTGATTTCCATTCTTTTGAAGTTTGTAGCCAGTTGTACATTATAATACATTGTTTAATCTGTTTTCTTAAACAATTTCAGGAAAGAGCTAATTAAAATGAATAAAAAGTAATCATTATTGGTATATACATATGCACATAAATGAAGTTTTTATCTCATTGGAATTAAAAGATGGATACAATTAGAATCGGGTCTTTACAAAACTCAACAGTATTTTTTAAGACTAAATATTTAAAATGTTACCATGACAAAAATTTTTGCAAAGGTATTACTTGATGTACTTTGAGATTTTTGCAAGTGTTAACAAGGGTTTTTGCTGACCTACTATTAGAATTTTTTTCAGCTTCTATCCTGTTGGTCTTAAAGCATGGGTCTCTTTACTCTGATCTGCTAAGGGGCTAATGAGGATGTGTGATTCTGGCAGTTACACAATTCTTGGCCATCATCTCACTTTGACTACCTAAGAACTGTTAACCAAAAGGAATGATGAGAAATTGGAGTATGCCTTCAACAAACCTGGTTAACTTTACATCTCTTGGTAAATCATTGAGGAAACCTTGTAAGGTGTTGTTGGACAGTAGGATCTAAGGAAGGTGGAATAGGTTGCATGGCTTCAAAAGTGCAGGTAACACAATAAGTCACATCGAGGAAAGGACACAAGGATTCTTTAAATAAAAAATTCTGCATAAAGAGTAAGCTTTTGTATAGAATAGCACTAAAGGTGCTAGAAAAATTTAAACTTTAGAAATATATATATATATATATATATATATATATATATATATATATATATATGAAAATTTTTCTGAACTTCCCAATAGAGAATAACCCTTGTGAAAACCAATAGCTCTCTCTATGTGATCCTTTTCAAAATTCGATGAAATGAAAGACAAACTGTGCATGAGTATGAATTACAATATATCTGTAAAACTGTGATCTCTGCTCCATTTCATTTAAGAAGAACTTCTATCTTGATACTGAATTGACCTAAATCACTACAAGTGGCTTATTCAAGTTTGTTCTACTTCTGCCTTCTATCTTACAGACATAATGCAAATTTAACAGGAGGAAATACTGGCTAATAAAATACAAAAATTGTGGCTAAAACCAAAATTTAAAAAAGCCATATTTTATGGGTTTACCTTAGAGTTTGTTCTACTAATTTTTGAAAACAAGTTCTTATCAATCATGCTGTATGATTTTATTTTCAGGAAACTTGTAAATATGGAAGAAACACAGTCAACATTCATATGACTAAAGAGGAGCCTTAATTCACCAGCTTTTCAGACAGAAATCGATCCTGAATTTGAATAGCAAGAGTCTTGTCAGTGAGAATCAAGATAACCAGAGAGGGCTATACAGAAAGACCTTTGTTAATTCTAAATTTTTCCCAGTTAATGATGGGGAAATAGAAATGTTTGAGGAGACATTATATTTAACCTGATTTAAACATTACACAATGGATTCATGTATCAAAATGCTGTATGTTGGGGCTGGGGATGTGGCTCAAGCAGGGCGCTGGGTTCGATCCTCAGCACCACATAAAAATAAAATAAAGATGTTGTGTCCGCCGAGAACTAAAAAATAAATATTGAAAAAAATTCTCTCTCTCTTTCTCTTTTAAAAAAAATGCTGTATGATATCCATTAATATGTATAATTGTTATGATTTTATTGCCAGTAAAATAAATTTAATTTTTAAAAAAGAAAAAAGAAATAGTGGAGTACATGAGACAGAGAAGATGACATAAACAGCGCAGATAGGGATAAAGCAAAAACATTTATAGATCAAGGGGCAGACACACACACAAAAAACAGAAGCCCCAGGTTGTGTGTCTTCATTTCTTCCACTCCAGAAGGAATCTTCTCTCATCTGTATTTTAGCTTATTTTTCCAAACTTTTGAGACATTTCATGTTATCATTTTTCTTTATTTTTCTGTGTAATAAGACTTCCACTGAACTGATAATCCTAATCAACAATTAAACATGTTCATTTCTCTTTCATCTTACATTTTTTCCTCCTAATTTCTCATCAGCCCTCAATTGCTCCTGTATCATTTTTTGCTCCTTCACAATAAAACATGTTCAAAGAGTTACCTTAACTTACTGACTTAATTTTCTCTCATCTACAGTTTCTCGATCCCTGGCAAAGAAGTCTTGGGGTCATAGAATTGGTGGAGGGTCCAGTGGAGTTTTAATAAACTTTCCCATCGTCTTCTAACACACCACTTTTATTATTTGTCTACAACTTTTCTGGTTATTCTGTCAGACTCTTACAGTTTTATCTTTTTCTACTGAGTCATTAAATGTTAGCTCTTAGACTTTGTCATGGGCAATTCTTTCTCCTAACTCTATACTCCTATCCATGGCCATGGTTCCAACAATCATTTGTAAACTAGTGACTCACAGATTTAATTTTCTGTCCAGACCTCTCCTCTGAGCTCAACATCCATATGTTAAATTGAAAACTGCACTTTAATGTTTCGAAGGCATTTTCATCAGTGCACTCAAGCCTGAGCTCTTAATATTTTCTATTAAACCTGCTCTCCTTGCATTGTTTACTATTTCATTGGAAGATAAGTTCTATCCAGTTGCACATCAGAAAATGAATATTCATTTTTTGACATAATTTTTACTACTGGTATTCAATCAGTTACAATTTTTTTTCCTACTTATATCTTATGTATGTGAGTTTCTTTTTTTCTGACACTAGTATCATTTTTCTTTTTTAGTTTTGAGGATTTATCTCAGGGAAGCTTTACCACTGAGCCATATCCCCAGCCCTTTTGTCATTGTTTTTTTTTTTTTTTTTTTTTTTTTAGACAGGTCTTGCTAAGCTGCCGAGGCCCTTGCTAACTTGCTGAGGCTGGCCTCAAACTTGTGATGCTCCTGCCTCAGTACCCCCAAGTCACTGGGATTACAGGTGTGTGTCACTGAGCCTGACTGACACTAGTGTATTTCATCCTAGTGATTATGATGTCTTGGATGTGTAAGTGGCCCCTGCAATCATTCCTTAACATAGCTATAATGGCCCATAGAATTTTCCAGCTGTTGACCTTTCCAATGTAGACTTCCAGTATTTAGCCATCCTCTTTGCTTGTTTGTTCTATACACACTATCTATGATATGTCTGAATATGCCATGGTTCTTCCTACCAGTCTTTTCACATACTCTTCCCTCTGCCTAGAACACATGCCTCTAGCTTTGTCTGTTTGTTTTTACTAAGTTCACTACTACACAGTTTTCAATGATCATGGTCCAGGCTAATGTAACTTGCTTTTGCATCATATTTCTCTCATTTCCAGCAAAACTAAAAAAATGTAACTATTCCCTCATTAGTGTCAGAGACTATCAATCTCTCTCATTAAACTGCATACACACAAGAATAAGAAATTTATGTAATTTTGGATTACCATTAAATTCTAGAAGCTTAATATAGTGCTATGGATTTAATAGGCACCATTTTGTTAAATTAATAAACAAAATTAAACAGGATTTAAAAAGAGAAGAAATGCAAAGAGAAATGAAAAAAATAAGAACTATTGAAAGAAATCTTAGCAGATAATATTTTAAATAATGATGTATAATATAAAATATATAATCTACAATGTAGTCCTAGTCTCATACCATCATACTACTGTAACCTTGAACTCTTGGAGGATATTGCCTATAAGTAAAAGTACATTTTCATTTTTGCGTAGAGATAAATTCTAGAAAAAGACCACTTTTGTTCCTTTGTTAGCAGATCTCTCCTTTGTTTTTTTCTGCACAATGCCCAGTGTTCCAAAGGGTAAAAGTAATTTATAAATAATAACTTAGTCACCTCAGGTTAAAAAGGATTTAATTGGATAAAATTAATTCAAAGACATGTGAAGTTCTTTGTTTTCAGTTTTACTAGAAAAGTCCTTTCTTTTCATTTTTTTTAATTTTTACAGAATGCTTTCCATTTGACACTAAGAAGCTGAATGATTTGAGGGCTGCTCAATTAAGTCATTATTACCTAAAAACAAATAAGGAAATCATTCTTCTAAAAAAAGTTTGACCCAAAGTGGAAATAATTTCATAAATAGAATGCACTATTTTTATATAAAATTATGACACTACAAAATGACTTTAGCAATAGATAATCATCATTTAAATAGTTTTCATTTAAATAGCCTTTTAAATAGTTTTCTGTTATTCACCTTCTCATCTGGCTCTTCATTGTTATCAATAAGCAACACTTATAAGATAGATGATTGAAATGAGTTAAGTCCATCACTCTGAAATTTTGTTTTATTGGTACATAACTTGGTTACAAAGGAGTATAGCCAATTTACAAATAATAATTTTATTACTTTAGGGAAATTTCATTGCCTTCTTGTTATCACCAACTGAATTGTGTAGAACAGACACCCTTGTTTCTTTATCTATTTAGAAATTTACTGAATATCTTCTATCTGTCAAATGCCCTGCTATGAGCATTAAAAATGAGTAAGATGCTATCTGTGCCTGTAAGTTTACATTTTTAGATTGGTGTCAATTTTCTTGATGTTATTTTCAGATTGATGTGGTCCCTGAGAAAGTTTATTTGATTTATGTAGCCTGCCTAGGTTAGCCAAGATTCCTGCTCATCAGAGTAAAGTATCCAATGTGCTCTTACACACATGCACAGTCAAAAAATGATATTTTTCACCAATATGGATGAACTTTTGAGACCATTATCACTAGATTGCTATACTGATGAAGAATTTTAAGTTCTTGGCTGAAATATGTAAATTTTATTCAGTAATGTCCTTGAAATGTGACCATCATATATAGTCATTTCTCTTTTCTGATATTTCTTAATTCTGAAGCATGAGCTAATTTAAGGAAGGCTTTCTAAAAATTTATATACTCCATCAAGACATTTGCAGTTAATATCCCCCCCCCCCTTCTTCTTTTTTGTACTGTGCTGCTAGTGGCTCCTGTTCAATTCCCGGCAGCTGTACTTTTTACTAAATACTTTATTGAACAATTAAAATAGATCTTAATTTCAACTAAACTACTTGATTCTTTATTGTAATATGTTTGCTTATACCATGACATTTACAAATTGATTTGTTTTGTGTAAAATTTGATTACCACCAAATGCTATGAAATTATACCTTAGTTCAATTTTTAGTTTACTTTGCCAACTGAAAAGAGTAGCTTGTGAAAAAAAAATCAGATGTGCTTTTTTTTTCTTTTCATATTTGGATAGCTATTACACATACAAATACTATCTTTAAAATAATGTTATGCCCTAAAATTCAAAGAATTACTGTGGAATACTTACCGTATGGTGATAGGGATGAATTCATTGTTGTTAATGCTATAATTAGCAGAAAGAGTCAAGGTATTTTGAGAGCCTCCACATCCATATTTAACTGTGGGTCTTCCTTCCACAAGAAATAAATGAAGGAACTGTTTTCCAAAATTACTTCCAATACCTTTAAGAACAAGCAATACATTAAAAACTCAATGTAGATATGTATTTTGATTTTAACAAAATAATCCATTCAACAAACACAATCTTTGTTTTCAAGGAGTAATGACTTACGGAATATTAATAGCGCTATTAGATAATTATTTATTGTATTAAATACTATATTAGACATACATATTATTTTTTACATTATTTTTGCTGAGGATAGTAAGACATTAACAGTATTAACTTGACATTAGTTTAACTGTGTTTTCCTGGTAGCTAGATGTTCTTAGTTATTTGGAACCACAATTTCTTCAGATATTAAAATGGGACAAGAGAAACTATTAGAAACTACTGTGATAATTACATATAAGGGTAAATAGAAAAGTGCCTGGAAAATATGGAATATTCAATAACAGATTTATAATAATAATGATTGAGTCTAAGGTCTAAGCTATATTTTCTATGGTTTCTCATTTCATATAA
Organism: Marmota flaviventris; assembly: GCF_047511675.1. Classification (NCBI taxonomy): domain Eukaryota; kingdom Metazoa; phylum Chordata; class Mammalia; order Rodentia; family Sciuridae; genus Marmota; species Marmota flaviventris. The sequence goes on along the minus strand of NC_092503.1, from coordinate 94,040,635 downwards.
TTATTTAATTTTGATTACAAAATAATGTACATCTCTTATAAAAATTGAAATGAAGAAAAAGGTGGAAAATCCCTTGATCCATCCCAATTTGAGATATTCTTTTCCATCACCTATCTATCCACAAATAAATATTTATATATTCCAACTTTATTTTTAAGTGGTGATTGTGCTTTATTCGTGAGTTCATGAATAATTTCATTTATACATATTTCTCTTTTCACTTAAGATAAATTTTAGACATCTGTCTTTATAAGTTCATAGATGTCTTTTCTATACTTTCTTAATTGAAACATAACTCATGCAGAAAATCACACAAATTGTTAGTACATAGCTCAGTGAGTTTTCACAAAGTGAACCTGCTCAATTAAATATCACCCCAATTTAAAAAAGGAGCATTGTCTGCATTGTCAGAAGTCCTGCCAATCACTACTCATTTTTCTTTCTTTCACCAACAATAACCTCTGTTCTGATATTGAATATCTATGGTTAGTTTTGTTGATCATTAGTGGAACCATACTGTATATATTTTTACTGTCTAATTTTGCTCAATATTATGTTTGAGAGATAGTGACTATGCTACCCTTTATTTATTTTTCAGTGATTCAAAATATTCTAGTAAATTAATATTTACAATTCAGTTCTTTCTACTACTGATGGCCATTTCCCTCCTAGTTTTTGGTTACTCTGAATAATGCTGCTATGAAAATCCATATGTCTTTTATGTTAAAGGACACACATTACTGCTGTGTATGTATCCAAGAATTCAATTGCTTTGTCAGAAACTACGAATGATGAACTTGAGTAACTATTTTAACTCCTTTCATTTTCTCAGTATGATTATATTTACCACCTTAAAAGCGTTCCAGATGATCCATATTCTTATTATTACTATTTGATACGATCACCGGTAGATTTTAACTGTTATGTTTATTATATCTTTGGGTTTTATTTTCCAGATTATTGGTGAAGTTTGACATATCTACTGCCCATTTGATATCCTCTTTTGTGAAATGAGAGTTTGTATTTATTTCTCATATTTCTATTTAGTTGTTTGCTTTTTCTTTATTGGAAACAAGCTCTTTGTGAACTACATTTACTACAAATATCTTCATATATTCTCTAATTCTATAGATTTTTATGTCAATACTCTTAAGGGCAAGTTTTGATAAATACAATTTCTTTAATTTTAGTGTGGGTCAATTTGTGAATTATTTCCTTTATGGTTATGAGTAGTGCTTTTTAAGTCATCTTTAAAATGTCTTTGCTGTGGGGGTAGGAAAGATGGTGAAATGAGATGGACATCATGACCCTAGGTACATGTACGACGACTGCACATATGGTACGACTCTACATTGTGTACAACCAAAGAAATGTAAAGTGGTGCTGCAATTGTGTACAATGAATCAACATGCATTCTGCTGTCATATATACTCATTAAAATAAATAAATTTAAAAAATCTTTGCTTACTCCAACTATAAATTTATTCTCTATGTTATTTTCTGTAGATTTTACTTAAGATCTACACTCTACCTAGAACTGATTTTCTATGAATGTGAAGTATTCAGATGTGGTTGGCAGAGTAAGTCCAAGACAGCCACATCCTAATTTCTGGAACGTGAGTGTTAATTTACAGTGAAAGAGAAATTTTTGTAGATCTGATTAAATTAAGGGACTTGAGATGGGAAGATCATACTGGATTATCTGTGAATAGGCCCTAATTATAGTCGCTTGTGTCCTTACACAAGAGAAGCACAGAATGATTTGTAGGCAGTTGAGGAGAAGGCTGTCACTACAGAAGTAATGCAGGACAAACCACAGAGTTAGCTGCCATCAGCAGCTAGGAAAGGCAGAGAATGGTTTTTCCTGGAGTCTCCAGAGGGAACAAGTCTTGCTGACAACTTGAGTTTAGTCCCAGGAGATGAATTTAGAACCACTGATCTCCAGAACTTAGAGTAAATTTTTTGTTTTAAGCCACTAAATCATTTGTAATTTACTGTGTCGCAATAAGATACAAATGCATTTCATTATGACGATGTGTAAAAACACAGTTTGATTAATTTCAATTCCGAATATTGCCCCTATCCTCCTGTCCTTCCTTATTTCATTCAAAATTATGGTCTCCAGTTCCATCTATTTTCCTGCAAATGACATAATTTCATTCCTTTTTATAGCTGACTAAAACTTCATGGTATGTACAGACCACATTTTATTTATCTGTTCATCTGTTGATGGATACCTAGGCTGATTTCATAACATGGGTGTAAACAGGGGTATGTATATATCTCTAAATTATGCTGAGTTTAATTCTTTTGGATAAATACAAAGCAGTGGTATATCTGGATCATAAGTTAGTTCTAGTTTCAGCTTTTTGAGGAAACTCCATGCTGATTTCCATAATGACTACAATAATTTGCATTCCCACCAACAGTGTGAGAGTTCCTTTCCCCCATTATCCTCATTACCCCTTTATTGTTTTTTTTTTTTTTTTTTTTTGTATTCTTGATGATTGCCATTCTAACTGGAATGGGATGGAATTGGATGGAATTTTAGTGTAGTTTTGATTTGCATTTCCTTGATGGCTGAATATGTTGAATTAAAAAAAAAGATTTATAAATTCAAGAAAGAGAAGCATATTTCCCACGAGTGTTCTAGCAATAGAACTGGAGAGAACCAAGAATATAAATTCAGTAATAGAATCGCACAAAGCAAAACAGAATAATACAAACTTATTACATCAATATGGTAGAAGTCGGGAAAAATTGAATAAAATATCAGCATTAAAGATTTTATAATAATTAGGAATAACAAAAATCATAATGAACATGCCTGAAAATAACTGTTTTGAGATTCTCCCAAAAGTCCTATTTTAGAGCCCACGTGACTGAGGCAGGTTTTTAATCAGACTTCTGGGGACTCCAGATGTACAAAGCCCCAAATTAGCCCAGTGCCCAGCAGAAGACAAAGCAACTCCACCTTTTCCTCAGAGATCCATTAGGAGTTTCGTTTTGCTTTCTACTCTAGCATTTTTCATATTTTTTTCTCATGAATTCCTATTCAATTTCTTATGCTGCTCTTCTAATTTGAAAAAGAAATTCTTTGATTAAGAATTTCCAGCGTTAATTTTGATTCTTCTTTTTACTGGGGTTGGGTGGGGGCAACCAAAGCACATTTAGAAACAGGAAACTACATCAGACTCTTGTGTTTTCTTTCCTTGGCTCCATAAAAGTTCTTATCATAGGATGACATCAGGTTGTTCTTCCCTGAAATGTTGACTTATTCTCCATTTGTACCCTTCTGAGGGTGTCATGAACTGAGGGGCAGTCTATTATCCTGCTCCATTCCACCACTTTTACTCACAAGATTTTTATAACATAATATTTTTTTATAAATTTCTTTACATTGCCATTTCAGCCTCCTATTTTTGAGATAAGACTTAAAAATATGCTACAGAGTAGGGTAGAACAGAGCTGAACATTTAGGTCAAGCTGTTGTGCCATATGCACAAGGTTTGTTTTTCAAAACTTTCAAAATTGAATTTTAAAGACTAATTGTACACATTCAGCAAGATGTATGTAGTATGATGCAGGAATGAGTTATTTTTAAAAGATGCTCAGCCATTAAAATCAATGATAGGGATCAATAGTTTTATCCAAGTATATCAAATTCCATTATAAACCATATTTGCCTTGACACTCAGTAGAAAATAAGGCTGTTTTTATAAAGGTAATGGGAATGAAAATGGAAATAAGCAAGGTTAGTTCTCTCAATAGTCTTGCTATATATTAACAGTTTTTGACTCATCGTATTGACTTATTCTATTAATAAGCAATTTCTTACTTTACATAATAGTACTTTTAAAGGTGTTCAGAGTGTTTTGCAGATAACATGTGATGCTAAATGGGGAAATGGAAGACTTGAGGCTACTGATATATTTACATGATTCAACATCAAATTAATCACTTCAGGGAATATAGGCCATATCATTTGATTGATCAGATTTTTCACCCTCAAGTCAATTGACTTTGTATTATGTAAGCCTAGATTCTGTAAATAGAGAAATGCTATACATAAATATTCAAGAGAAACTCTGTTTTTCACAAATAGTATTGAAGACATAATTTCAAACATAATTATAATGAAAATTATTTATTGCATCAAGAGCCATTCTAGGCCTATTCTATCTAGGTTTGTAAGTTCTCTCTAAGATATTCATGAAATGTTGTAATCACCTAAAAACACATTTCTCAGAAATGCAGAGAGAAACAAAAGACAGAGAGGTTCACAGGAAATATGTGAGATTGCTGCTGGCCTAACAGGAAATACTGTTTTACAGTAAAGTTGTCAGAATAAATAGGAGTACATTTTAAAATAACAAAGAGTACAGTGTAGTAATGTATGAACTACTAACACAGTCATTTATTATCATTATCAAGTATTATGTACTGTTCATAGTGTACCCAGCAGTATGTGTTATACTTTAAATGACCAGCAGTACAGAAGGCTTTTTACACCAGCATCACCACAAATGTGAATAATGTATTGCACCATAATGTTATGATGGCTACAATGTCACTATTTTTCAGTTCTAGTATAATCTTGTGGGATCTGAGTTATAGATGCAGTTTGACATTGACTGAAACATTGTTATGCAGTGTAGGACTACATCTGGCAAATCTTAAAAGCAGTTCTCTTTCTCCATGATATTCCCATTTGTGCTACCTTTGGATGGGACTTGAAAGCTCTAGAACAGCTCATTATGAAGCCCCTTAAAGAAAGCCATTCCGCTGTTTCACTAAAAGATACTTGATGATCCATTAGAGTAAAAGTGTGAACCTATCCTTTTATGGAAATAGTTCTTCACACTCTTAGATGCTGTAGTATTTTTTTCAATAAATAATTTATGTATGATTTTTTTCTGAATTTTATTCATATAGTATTTTGAAACTTTATAAAATCAATAATTCTCAAATTTTACTTTTCTTAATAAAACTACCATGTCTGTAATTTAATCACAAAAATGCTGTATAGAACAAGAAATAGTAATTATTTCTCTCAAAACAATAAACTCCAGTTGCTAGTTGCATAGCCTTTTAGAAAGATGATCCTAATAAGTTCGAGTCTAAAATTTATATATAAATAGATTTGAATTAAAATAAATTTAAGTTTGAATTAAAATAAAATTTAGTATCATTCCTAAAGAATTAATAATGATGAGTGCAAATAATAGATCGCTCTTTCTTGGCTCACCCTAAAGTTTAGGGTTTGTATGCAGCAGTAGGAATCCCAGTAGCAACTATAGCCACAGCTCATGGTTTGAAGGCATCTGCGAGTCACAATGGTGATCTAGGCAATAACTGGTGTCACAGTGAGCTAATCAGTAGGGTAAAGATGGCCGGCAGAGAAGATCTGGGGAAACTGAGGGATCATGGCAGCAGGCTGACATGTTTAATTAGCTTTTGGACACATGCTTATTACATGTGATTGGAGACTAACTTCTGGACCATTGTCTTAAACTTATTAAAAGCCTATTTTATTTTTTTCTAGCCTGTTAATTGCATTTAACCAGTAAAATAATCAGTAATACAATCTTAAAGAAAATGAATTCTCTTTATTTGAATGAAATGATAAAAATGAAAACTCAAAATTGAAACTGTCTATCACATCTAATTACAGGATGTTTTTAATAGTCTATTCCTTCCCAGAGTGACTATGGCTGTCCATTAGATATAATTATGGGTACCTCTCAGTCAAAAGTTTTTTTATCCTAGGACCCTAATTCCTTATGCTTTTTCCTTAGCCAAGTTTTTAGGAGTTGAGGTGAAGCATTATCTGAACAAGCAAGGTATCTAGCACATACTTCATGTTTGCTGTGTACCAGGTACTTTTTAAAGCAGGTTAAGTAGTTAATTCTTTCAGTGATTGCAATGGCTTTTTATGTCTTAGGTATGTATTATCATTACTCCTCTTTGAAGACATGGAGACACAGGGAACTTGATCAAAGAGCTAGGTAGTCCAATTCTTGAGTAATTTTCTTAATTGCTAGATTATACTATTCTCTTAATAGGCACAGCAGGATTTCAGTCCTCCACTGGGATCATCTGTTCTTTGTTATTGCTGTTGCTTATTTATTTGTTTTTGTCCCTCACCTTCTTCCACCAGAATCAAGCTGGTTGGTTCACTTCCCTGGTGGTTATATCAGAGGCAGAGCTGTATCTTGCATTGGCATTTATTTGATTCATTTCAATCAGGAGTAGAATTGAATTATTCTATTTCCAGAGAAGTTTGATGAATCATATCCTTTTAGGTATAGGGTTGAAAAACTATGACCTATGGAACAAACTCTGCCACTGTCTGGTTTTGTAAATAAATTTTAATGGTAATCCAATTACACTTAATCATTTATATATTATCTATGATCGCTTTCATGCTACAGTGGCAAAAGTTCAACACTTGGGATAGGGAGGACTATCCCAACTGCAAAAATACTTACTTTTTGTTACAAAAAAATATTACCAAACCTATTTCTGTTCCTGATTGTTTGAGTAGATACAGGAAAAAAATATATATTTGATTCAAGTTGACTTTTGACTAAACCAGTGAATTCTGTATTGCTTATTTATATTTGTCAGAGTAAGAATGTATTACAATGTCCAATGGGACAATTTCCCAAAGATTCAATACATACTTAGTTTTCACATCCATCAAGGTTGAATAAATCACAAATGGAACTTAAAGTACTATTCCAATCAAGCCCTTTACTCTATGCAAGGTATTGGTTGAGGTGCTGAGGAGATGGGGTGGAAGAGAGAGCTCTTCCATAGTTCCAGATGAGAAAGTGTCCCCTATTTAGTGAAGAGATGTTAAACACAGAGAGTGATGAATCTTTCTACTTTGCCTCAGTTCTTAATTTATACTTCGATTATAAGACCTATCATCATTGACTTTCCTTGGAATTATGTGTATAATATCTCTCCACTAAATGTTGACAAACTAGAGATGCAGACCATCTCTTATTCAACTTTGTATCTCTCACAGAATATTATGCACTTCCAGGCACTAAAAATTTGTTGAACTTGACGTTTCTGTCATAAAAAGAGATGAAAAAATGAAAGGCAGTTTCTAAGCACCTATGAACAATGATGCATGAATTCATCTATCTATGCTTTCAAACCCACTCCCGCCTATGTGCATAAGATGTTAGCTCTATTGGGAGCTATTAAGAAGGGAGGGACAAAGTCAGTCAAAGAATTATGAGGTTCACACTGTAAAATTGATTAAAACAGTAGAACAATCTTTTTCTTTTCTATAAGAAAAGAAGATGTTTTGCACTACAATGTCAGAAAGTGCTGTGGGATTTCATTGGCCTTACCATAACATCATTACAAAGCATAATACGTATCTAACGAAGATACTGTGCATTCTTCTGCTAATCACTTTACTGTGAAAGGCAGGTGTTATGACTCTTTGTTTTCTCCAGCAGTATCAGAAATCACTTTTTAAAATCCTCCCTAAAAAAGGAGGCCATTCTAATCTCACTTGTGTGTCAATTCCTCCCTGGAATAAATATCAAAGACAGGTCCTTCTTTTGCCTTCAACTTTAAGTATACATAGTAGGTAATAAAGAGATGAATTCTAAATCCTGCCCTCCCACTGGAGTTGCTCATGTAATTTGCCTCCTGGGACTTGGTCAGATGTCTGCTCCCAATTCTGAAAAATCACATACTTCCACAGGGCATGCTTATGTCTTTTCAAAAAAGCAGCATAGAATGGATCCAACTGCTTAGTAACATATCCCATGACGAAACCTCCTGATTGATACTGCTTGCCGAATAGAGCTCATTTTCTGAAAGTGCACCTAAAGAATTTTGTGTGGTCTCATCCCTTCTCCCATGACCTATTAGTAGCTCCTTTGACTGGGTTCCAGAATTCTGAATTGGTTCAGTGGCAGAATGAAAAAGCCTTCTTTTCATCTTGACTGCTGCTCTCAGAGCTGTCGCTCTCCCACAGAGGGTTCTTTTTCAAACCATCCTTTCTGAGGATTTTTACTGTAACTCCGTAAGGATTCAAGTTTTATCTTCCTTTTGTTCCTTTTCAACATCAATTAGTTGGTGAGACAAACTGAAACAAGATAAATGTTCAGTTTTGAACTAGGAATACAATTCAAAGCTGACATTGGCTTATCAGGCTGGTAATTCTCCCTTTTCCTTAAATATTTGATGACATAAAATACAAATGTTCAATAAATGCTTGTGACATGAAATTGGGTTGAACTGAAATCCTGGGGGTGGGGGTGGGGGAAGGTGAAACAAACAGAAAAAAAAATGAAAAAACAAAACAACCCAAACAAAAATCAAACCCCCAAATCTAAAGTGAAACATCTGTTTTAATTTCCTCACTACTTTTAATTGTTCCTGCACACAATATACTGATTTTAAAAGAAAGAAAATTGGCCCTTATGTCAAATGATGAGACACCTTTTAAACTACGGGTATCTAAATGAGTCACAAAAATCTCTGTGTTCATATGTTGTTTTATGAAGCTGACAAATTCCAAGAGAAGAGAAAGCGGCAACTCCAGGAAATGTTCTGCTAGGGCATTCCCCACAGTGCAGGATTAAATTGCCCCCTCACCAATGAAGAAAAAGTGTGCATTACAGACAAAAATATTTTCTCCATTCACAGACTAGGAAACTCCTTTGAGTAAATAGCTTTGTTGTATTCACTGCTGTAACTACAACAATTATTTTAGACATGTACAAAATTTGATGATTATTACAGTGACACAGTTATTAGGGATAATTTCTAGTTAGATTGTTTTTCTGTCAATGGATAAGAGGCAAAAATAATACTCTAGTAGTAATATTGGCTTGAGCTTCATTGGATTTAAATTAAGGTACCAACTTGAACAGAGGGCAAATATGCTTAGCATGTGTTTCTGTGGCCTTCTGACAGAGACCATTGAGTGGGCAGCATGGACATGAGCTGGGAACATGGAGGGGCCCAGAGCAGAATTCCCAGAGGCTGGATGCTGCTTCAACTATGACCTATTTTTACTTGGTAAAAACAAAACATATTTATCCCAAGGAAACACCTCCCAATTCTATCTAACTTTTAAAACTGAAAGGCAGGAAATCACTTTGCTTATGGCTTTAAATTATTGTGTTTTTTGTCTTTTGTTCCTTGTTTTGTTTTGCTGCTCCTGCAATGGACTATTACCTCTGAATTTCATGGTCATCTACCAGCACTTAGATTTCATACAGAAAAACAATTTTTCCTAGTTTCTTTTCTTCTTCTTTCTCTCTTCTCACATAAATAAATCGGACATTCTAAAGCCATCATTTAAGTGCAGGCGCTTCTCTTTCTGGGGAATGAATAATGCTGGCCTAGTTATGACAAGTCAGTTTCTTTCTAAGATATAATATAAATTCTCAGTGTTAATTCAATGTTCAAAACTTACAAATGTGCCCATTTTTTTTCTGAAAGCCTTCTTTTAGGCATTTTATTCATAGTTCAATAATTAAAAGGGCCTAAATTTTGTTAAGAAAGCAGAATGATGAATCAACTTTGCAAAAGAGTTCAAAGTAGAGGAGCAAATTATGTGGGAAAGAATGGTTGTCCTGCAGTGGATGACCTATTAAAGTATGGGAGAAATTACACCTTGTTAATTGTTAAAACTACCCTGCATTCATTTCAAAAGACATAAAACAATCATCATATTTTGAATACTATAGGTTAATAAGGCTTATGATGTTCACTCAGAGAAGAAAGACACTCATAACTTCTTGTTTTAGCAATCATTGTGAGCATATTGCATAATAATACACAGAACCCTGGATACAAATCTATATCAATAAATAAATACTGTTAATACTATTATTTATTTTCAAGTCATCTTAAACCAAGATAATAGATGTTGCTAAAAGGGTAATACAAATTTTCCCAATTGTCAAACGGTTCTGCCTATTTCCAAGTTACTAAGTATTGATTGCAATTTATATTTAGTGATTTATACCATAAAAATTTGCTGTGAAACATTTGCAGCATTTATATTTTACTGCTCTAGCCATATGCCATCAAATTCATATGCTTGCTCTATTCTTTCTTGTCAGTTCAGAACCTGTTTTTAAGTCATGTTCCATTGAATGACTCATAAATTAAAGATATTTGTAAAAAACAGCAAAGAACTAAGATTTCTTTTTGATAATGTTTCATGCATTAAGTTGGAATAGTTTTTCTATAATATTTAAGTAAATGATTTAATAGGTTAACATCTGAGAAAGAAGCAAGAAACATAGGAAGGTCAAACATTTAATACTTACTGTACAGAATAGTTCCATTTAAAGTATTTGTTTTTATAGTCAAGTAGATGGTGACAATTCTGCTGTGTTCTTTCTCTGGGATAAACTTTGACTTATCCAGGGTTGTAAAAAAAGGCAGTTCTAAATAGGAATTCCCATTGAAATATGGAAAAAATAAACTTGCATCTGAAAATAAGGAGAGCACAATAACCAAATACTGTTAATACTATTATTTATTTTCAAGTCATCTTAAACCAAGATAATAGATGTTTTGATAATATTCTATTACTACTTATTTACATAAGAACCTAGTAATTATAGTCAGCATTCATTCAAAAAGGTAGCACTGATATATTTATTTATTTATTTTTAAAGGAGTGTTCTTTTTTTAAAAATACATTTATTCACTCATTTAATTTTTTATGTGGTGCTGAGGATGGAACCCAGGGTCTCGTGCATGCAAGACGAGCGCTCTACCACTGAGCCACAACCCCAGCACTGATATATTTAAATATTAAGTACAACTTTAAGAAATTTAGCTATAGATGTATTATAGTTCTATAGTTATTATCTCAAATAATTAACTACCAGTCAAGAGGAAGATTTAGTGTAAGAATTTGATATTTCTGAGTGAGTTTTAAAGTCAACAAAAACTCCAAAGTTACATAAAATATGTATATATTTGCATTTGTGAAATTATAGTTCTCCTCTGATTCTTAAAATATTCTGTGACACAAATGGTATACATGTTTGCCAAAACATTAAGTTATACAATTAAATTCAATGATCTTATTTGATACAGACATATCTCAGAAAAAATGAACAAATCTGTGAAAACAAATATTATAAAACTGCCATATAGAGAGATTCTGTTAATATTCATTAATATTTAGTGCTTCCCAATAATTCTTAGATGTTTTATAACTGGTATTCCTATAATGTGGAATATTTGCTTTAGAAGTATTCATCTAGAATTATTAATATTTTAAGTAAATAATCTCACAAAATCTTGGAGCACATAAAATTTGAAAAACACTTATTTTATTGGTACACATCTACAATTATATCTAAATATAATTGGTACATTGAACAAATATACATGGAAATTTTGGAAATGCAATATTTTATTTTTAGTTTTTTTTTTCAAAATGGGTTAACATTTTTCTGCCACTGGATGAAAATTTGGCACTCCCTCCAAGTCCTACCTTCTAAGTCATACAGCGAATCAGAAACTAACCCAGACAAAGAAATGTATTATCACTTAACTTTTCCTTTAGAGATAGGACTTTTGCCATCCTCCTCCACCAGCCAAGGCATGTAGGTGACCTGTCACCAGCTGTCTGCCTTGAGGATAGGAGAAAGCTGGTTTCTGTTCTTTTTTTATCCTTACCCCTCACCTTTAGGCTAGCTGACATTGCTAACCCTTCCAGTTCAGCATGCTGAGACAGAGAGGAAAACTGAAGAGGGGTGAAGTACACAGTAAAGGACAGCTGTTACTGCTAGCAGTTGATACCCTTGTAAATAGGGTCTTTGCTCTCTAGGAATGGCAGGTGTTTCAAACTAATTGCTTACTTAATGGAGGGGGCACCAGATAATATACAGGATGCTCAATTAAATTTGAATTTCAGATAAACAGTAAATAATTTTTTTTTGTAATATATTTGTCCCAAACATTGCATGGAATATACTTAAACTATTTTTTTAAAAAAATTTAAATGTAACCAGTTGCCTTATCTTTTCAGTTGTATTGAATCTGACAGGCTTATGATTCAAGAGCATATGTGTATAATCTTCAGAAGCTGTGCAGTTAGCAAGTACAGCTCCTAGGACCTATAGTTGTAGGATTCTCCTTTTGGTTGGGCATTTCTATCTTGGTCTTGCTCTGATTTTTTAAGGTTATGTACATAATTGCTGTTGACAATGCCTTGCCTGTGTTAGTGAAAAAGTTGCGCTCACATCTTGTTATGGTTTGAATGTGAGGTGTCCCCCAAAAGCTTACAAGTGAGACAATGTAGGGAGGTTCAGAGGAAAAATGACAGGATTGTGAGAATCAACCCAGTCAGTAAATTAATCCTCTGATTGGGATTAACTGAGTGGTAATTGAAGAGGTAGGGTGTGGCTTTGGTGTATATATTTGTATCCAGTGAGTGGAGTCTCTTCCTCTGCTTTCCAGATCACCCTGATGTGAGCCACTTCCCTCTGTCACACTCTCTCCCCATGGTGTTTAGCCTCACCTCCATCCCTGAGGAATGGAGCTGGCCTTCTATGGACTAAGACCTCTGAAACCCTGAGCCTTCAAATAAACTTTTCCCATTTTAAAATTGTTCTGGTTTGATCCATTAGTCACAGCAGCAGAAAAGCTGACTAAACCACACCTTAAATAGGCAAGGATGACTGTTTTTTTCCAAGGCAGTTTCAAAAGGAGAGATAGAGGTCTGAGATGAATTTGAAATAAAGGGTGAAAGAATTTTTAATGGCTGGAGCAAGAGGGGGAACACAGGCCATGTGTGTTTGCTAGTGGACTTTGTAGTACAACTTGGAGCATGGGGTCCCTCGAACTTAGGCTCAGGACTACCCCCCACGAAAGTTGAAATTTACGATGCTTTCTTTTTAAAGCTTACATTTACCCCCGTCCTCGGATATTTCTGGTTTGGAAAACTGGCTAGAGGTTTTTGATTTGCATATCAAAGGGGGCACAGAGAAAGCATTTACAATTGAAAGTTTCCTAAAGTACAACCTCTAAGAAGGGGAAGGTTGGTCAGGAATCTGGAGTCAGGAAGAAGCCTGTTTAAAGTTGGTCAAACCTAGAGGAGGATTTAAAGCCATCTTGGCCCATTATTAGAAGAATCATTTGGGCTGAATATAAAATGTCTCTACTTCAACTACATTTCCTGAGGGGTATTCCAGCCTGTGATAAAAATTTCTACATTCCCTGCCCTCCCTGTATGTACATATTTATTTATTTATTTATCTTGTTTTATTAATTTTTGTTTATTTATATATGACAGTGGAATGCATTACAATTCTTATTACACATATAGAGCACAATGTTTTATATCCCTGGTTGTATACAAAGTATATTCACGCCAACTCTAGATAAGGCAGAGGGGTAGGAAGGGAAGGGAGGGGGTGAGGGGAATATTGGGTTAAAAATGATGGTGGAATGTGATGGACATTATTATCCAAAGTACATGTATAAAGACATGAATTGTACAGCCATATTTAATTCTCAAACATTCTCTTATTCTTATTTTCTCTCCCTCTCTCTCTCTCTCTCAGACACACACATACATACATACACACACACACACACACACACACAGTTTTAACTTATCAGGTATAAAGTATTCCCTATCAGTACAGGATCTAATTTTCCAAGTGGTAAAGTTGTAGCTACCCCAGACACACACTGTCACATGTGGTCTGTGGAAGAGGGTCAGGAGAGATGTTCAAAAGTTAGCTTTCTACTAAATTGTTTTCCACAAAATCATGTCTCTAAATGTCCTCTCTCCTTTCTGAATACTGACCCTTTTGATAGCAATAATATATCCCAGTTAAATTTTGTTTTTAAATATGATATTTTATTTGCAGCATAATTTTCTGATGTGTGAAATAAAGTTTACTTTTTAGCACTCTGTTTATGTCTACAAGTTGTGAAGTTAATTTTGAGAGTCAGATACAAATAATTTAATCCATCTATTTAAACAAATTCTAAGTTATATAGTAACACACATTTTACTATTTCTTAGCCTTCTACATACAATTTTAAACTCCTGGAAATTTTCCTACCTACATTTTCCTTTACATTTCTTAAAATTCTGCATTTTATTGTATGATTTTTCCCCAAAGATTATTAAAGCCTCGTTAGCAAATCTTTAATTAGTGCTCATATGCTTAGGAGTTTCTATAATACTAAACATTCTCTTTTATTAAAATGTTCTCTTTCTCACCTTTCATGACACTTGGCTGTCTTCTTGCCTGCCCAATAACTCTTTTGCAAACCAGTTTTTCAGCCTTGCCATAATGCACATATTTTCCAAGGCAGTGTCCTGGGTCAGCTAATCTCTGTCTTTTCTAAAAACTGCTCCTCCTCCAGTTTCTTACTCACAGTGCTTACTAATCCAAGTTTAGAAATTCAGCATCATTATCCACCCATCTAGTTGCTGGTTCCTGACACCTCTTCCTTAGATCAAATCTTGCAACTTTCCTTCTGCTACCACTATTCTTATTTGAGTTATCATTACATTTCAACTCAAGAAGTATACCAGCTTCTTCCCACCCAGCCTCTCTTCCCATTGTTTCTATGAGCTGTCATTGCAGTCACATCAATTTTATCTAGTTGTAATCATCTAAGACCTTTGGTCAAAACCTTCAGTGGTGCAAGATAAATTATCAAGTAATCCAAGTCTTCCATGGTTTTATTTTCAGTGCTTCCACACATTATACATCTACTGGTGTGGTCGAACCATACTTCTTCTTATGGTTGAACCACACTTTCTTCTCTTGTTCTGCTTGTGTTCATTCACACTGTTCTGTCTGAAATGTCCTTTAAGTCCTAGGTATAGATATTCTCTCTCAATTGAAGACTTGAATAAATCCCCAGATTGGAACTTCCTTTAGCATTATATCTACAACTCTTATAGTCTATTTGTTGTTTTCTGTCTTTTGTTACAATCATTGGTTTAAAATTTGAATCAAATCGACCATATAGTGAGCTAGTTATTTTGGGTGAGGGAGGTAAATTTACTTAAATGAGTACAAATGAAATGAGTTCTAAATAAATGAGTTCTAAGAAGACATTTGAGAAATATGAGGTAAGGAGGCGAGTTTGCTCTTGTGTGTCCAGAAAAGTCCATGGCACAGTTGAAATTTCACCAGATGGAGCAGAATGTTTGGCAGAAGCTGGACTGCACATGCACCACTTTTTAATGTAATTATAAGTAGAAAAACCATATGCCAATCAAGTTAAAATGCAATATGGCTAGCTCTACACTGAAGGAAATTTGGATGAAAAATTTGGATAGTATTATGGCAGAGGAAAATATTTAAGATTACAAAGAGGTGAACTTGAGTTTTCAATAAATATGGTCCTTAACATATAACTTGGAAATTATTTGGATGTTGCATATGTGTTGATTCTACCACAGATATGGTTTTACATACTGTTTCTACTTCTTTTTAAACTTGTCCTATTGAGAGTCACTTATGTTTTCATTCATTCAACAAATATTTATTCCCAAAGGTTATTAAAGCCTTGTTAGCAAACCTTTAATTAGTGCTCATATGCTTAGGAGTTTCTGTAACACTAAACATTCCCTTTTACTAAAATGTTCTCTTTCTCGCCTTTTATGACACTTGGCTGTCTTGAACAACAAATATTAGTTGAACAACTATTCCATGCCTGATACTGGCTAAGGAATACAATGATGAGCAGAACAGACAAAACCGTCAATTCCATGGAGCTTAGGTTCTAGTCTTATGGAAGGAAACTCCATGTTAAGATTTGCTAGAGTTTTTTCTTGTGGTGGGGCATTTTTTTTTTTTTTCTTAAAGTCCCGAGCAAATGTTCCATCTGATTCCTTTGACCATTTTCCCTGACTTTTACTGTTATTAGGAACATTGAACCTAATGTGAGATATAGAACTAGATAAAAGGGAGAGTTCATAAAACCTATCCCATCCACCCCATTACTAAACATTCATTCATCATCTTTGTCTCCCCCTATGGCATAACCCAATTTTTCACTTCACAAGATATATTGTTATATAAATATAGTTAAATCATTATTTTTGTTTTTTTCCTAATATAAGTTTTAATTTTTAATTATCACATAACAATTGTACATATTTATGGGGACTAGCATGATATTATAATAAATATATATCATGTGTAATGATCAAATCAGCATAATTATCATATGATCACCTGAGACATTGATTGTTTCTTTGTCTTAGAACATTCAAAATCCTTTCTTAGAGCTGTTTTGAAATGTGCAATACATTATTGTTAACTATAGTTGCCCTACTGTGCAAAGAAAACTAGCACTTATTCCTCTTGTTCGTCTGTATTATCCATTTTTCTCTACTTTTGTTGCTTCTCCCTTCCCATTCTTTTGGATGATAAATAGCCCTCACATATGGGTTCATATATTAATTAAATTATTTGATTCAGCTCTAGGTTTTACTTATTCTGAGAAGTAGTGAACTTCCCAACCACAATACAAAATGTAATGTAAATCAATTTGCTAAAGGGTGGCCTCTATACTGCTTTGCCACAGAGCTTCTATTGTAGAATTCAGTTGCACCTGCCTACTTTCCTGCTTGCGCACACTTCTTGAACCTTTTTTTCAGAGCTGACAGGTTTTCTGAAAATTATAACAGGAAACAACAATTATGCACAATAAACATTTGCTATTGAATTGCTTTCTAACCATATTAATTTTCATTATCCTCATGTTTAGTGGATATGTTGAAAAACAGAACTGCCCTGAATATGGAAAACAAGACTAATTGGGGTTAGGTGAAGTGTTTTCCTGCTGCTTCCAAAGCCTCTTCAGGCAATACTATTTGAATACACTCCAAATTTATTTCTCTTCCAATTATAAATTTAAAAAAACCCATGTATTAAACATCTCACAAAATGTTATATAGTATTTAGTCACTTCTGATTACAAAATAGACATATAAAGTATACTGTAATGTTTAAACATCTTAAAAGATCATGTAGGCGATCAAATCGATTGGCTAACTTTTAAATGGTTAATAGAATAAATTCAGTCTGAGTCATGAGAATATCCAATAAATTAACCCAAAAGGAAGACCTTTTAAATGGCAAAGTGATCAAAATAAGACTCTAAAATTTCAAAGGAAGAAATAAAATGACAGATGTGAGTTTACGTAATTTATGTTGAAAAACATGAATAAGTTTAATATTTTCACCTAATGTGCTTCTTTAGTATGAATCAGAACTATTGTCAATTAATAACAATGATTTGCTGAAGTTTTATCCAGGACAACATCGCAGAGCAGAGTGCTTTGTGAAGAAGAAAACACAGAAGAGATTAATACCTTTACCCTGAGCACAATGAAGCTGAGCAACATAAATGTTATTCATTCTGAATAGAAATGGACTCCTTTGTCTACAGCATGAGTTATAATTCCCTTAGCCTCGTATAAAGGCTTCTTATGATCTAAACTCAGAAACTGACATACTAACATACAAATCAAGTTGCAAATGCAATTGTTCATAAATTATTCACACAGAAGTCAATTGTGTTTCTTAGTACCAGAAGAAACATAATATTGTTTGCTATTCCCCTTCATAATGCAGATAGATCTGTTTTGTTCAAAAGAAAGTTAAAAACTAGTAATACTGAAATGTTTGTTTTTTTCTTACTTTGCTCAGAAACAACATCACATGAATTCCATGACAATGTTCATAAAAAAGAGATCACTAATATAATACATTTATTAATAAATATTTTTAGTTTAAGAATCTGACATTGCTTCATTTTTGTTTCTAATATTAAGTTCTATGATTCAATGAACATCACCAGTTTATAAGTCTATCCATCTCTTTACCTGAAGCATTCATTATTAAAAAGTAATAAACCTAACATAATATTCAAAGACACAAAATTACAATTATCTATATTATTCTAATATTGGATCATTAAGTGCCAAAGCACATGCCATAACTTAAACACTATACATATTGATTATGATAATAAATTATAATAATTTACCACTTAATTATTAAAATATAATTATTAGCAATTGTAAATACCTTAAATATTTATATAATATAAATATGTACATGGTTCTATGGCATAGCACATATAAATTACACTAATATTTTTTTAACATATTTTACATAGAACAATGTCATCTCTCCCCACCAGACTTGCCTAGAGGAAAAATTAGAAGAGTTTCCTTAAGGGGACAGAGGAATCAAATAGCATATTAATTTATAGAACACATAATGTTTCCTTTCCTAGTGTTTCTTAATCACATGTATACATGCATGCACATAAAACTAAACTGAAACAAACAAATAGAACATCAGAATGAAAAGGAAAATATAAATTTGGCAATAAGAAAAAATGACTTTGATTGTTATATCTCTTATGTCTCCAAGAATTAGGAGACAGATTTATTTTTGGTTTATACCATTTATAGATCAATGTGTAACATAATATTCTGTTTTATGTTTTAGAAATTGTGACTATTAAAACTTAATATTAAATTTCCAATGATGTCAACCTATAACTTATTAGTTTTATAGAGATAAGACATTCATACAAAATTAAAAATATTTTTGCCTAACAGACAAATATGAAATGTGGTTCAGAGCATATGATATGATAGTGAGAAAATGTAGTGACCCAGATGGTACCAGGAATGGTTTGAAACCATTCTTTTCTAACAGGATGGTTTGAATCAATCTCCTAAAGACAGAATATACTGCAAGATGGTAGTCCTCGAAAGAATTTCTCCTACCTATGAAAGAATTATAAAGTAGATGAGTAATTTACCAGCAAAAAATAACAAAAGGTTATAAACTAACATGAATATCATTGTTAAAAATATAGGAAGTCATGTGATTTTAAAATCCTTTATTTAGAAAGAAAACTTAAATATGCACTTAAAAATATTTCAAATCAAGTTTGCTAGAAGCAAGGAGAGTATTTAAATGCATCAGATGTAGAGCTTTGTTCAATGAGTTTCTATTCCAACTGGGAAAATTCATTTACTAATTGATTATGTATTATAACAAATGATGAGCTTCATACACCAGAAGAGAGAGGCAGCAGTGTAAAGGGAACAGTAGAATAGCATGGGAGACACTGTGAAAAGTTTGAAGTGCAGTTGCCAGAAGTACAGACTGTGTGAAGGGAAATAACAGGAAGCAGAGTTAGGGAGAAGGAGGAGTAGGATCATAGATGGCTGCCATTCTAGCTTAAAGAAATTGAACTTCATTCTGAAGCCAGGGACCTTAAACACTTATGAGAAGAGAAGCAGCAAAATTGGCATCCTCTTTTAGGAATACTAAGCTCTCAGCAATATACTGACAGCTGGAATTAGGAAAAATAAGAAGTCATTTCAAAAGACATAGCAATAGTTCAGGCAGGTGGAAGTAAGGATCAAATTAAGGATGAGGGAGTGTTAATTCAGCAAGAAAAAGAGGGTGGGAAAGGCTATAGGGCACCTGATAATTTACCACCATGAACATGGTTTTTCCTATTAAGCAGAATGTTTCCAAAATGATAGAGGACAGTGGACCCGGTATGAAAGTACTTCTCATGGATAAAGAGCCGACTGGTATAGTGAGTATAGTATACACACAATCAGAGATTCTTCCGAAGGAAGTGTACCTTTTTGAACGCATTGATTGTCAAAATTGAGATATCATGAAACACTTGAAGGCAGTTTTTTTCTTTGACCTAGGAAAGTACTATGTAAACCGAGTTGCTGTCTGCCTAGGCAAATGCACAACTCTCTGATCTGAAAGCATAAAGAAGGCAGAATACATTTGTATTATTTAAAAAAAAAAATTAAGAATGAGGGAAATGGCAAGAACCACCACTACCATCACCACCACCACCAACAACAACAACAGCAACAAGACAAAACAAAAGAAGAAAATAGATCCCAAAGCCTCTGAGCTAGGGAGGACAAGATTTGGCAACGAATATATTGTGGG
Organism: Marmota flaviventris; assembly: GCF_047511675.1. NCBI lineage: Eukaryota > Metazoa > Chordata > Mammalia > Rodentia > Sciuridae > Marmota > Marmota flaviventris. The sequence continues at coordinate 94,020,635 of NC_092503.1, read as the reverse complement.
TGTAGTGTGATCTCAAGGGGAAACAGCAATGTGTTCAAGTCGGAGTGACCTGAATGATGAAGGAGACAGAAACCAAACCAGGAAACTCAATAGGAACAGCATTTAAATAGGAGGGTGATAGAATCAGCATGCATGTTTTGATTTGTGGGTCAAATAGAATATTTGTGTAGAAATAATCAACAAATGATTACAAATATGGAATAAATGAAAGTTGGTGGTAGTATTTAGAGAATAAATGACCAGGAATAATGATAACCTACGGGAAGTTTGCAAGTTACGATAAAGAAACATTTTGGCATTGGAATAATAAAGAGGAGATGGAAAAGAAATGATGGGATAGGAAATAAAAAAGGCCCATTGCAATGAAATCCGAGGGAGGAAGAATTATTATGAAGGAAAAGTCTTAAGAAAGAGGGAAAAGTGTGTATGTGTGTGTGTGTATGCATGTGTGTGCATACACACGTTTGTGCACAAACACACAAATGCCATAGCTAGCCAGCACAAAATTGTTTATTTAGCAAGGATTGGGCCAAGTAAATACAGAGAAGAAAATGATAGATTTTCCACAATTGCTGCTTTAGTGCATTAGTCAGTTGCTAAAGCTAAATTTGCAGGTACTTTGGATGAATTGAATTTAGTCATTGCCAGTGATTTTGTTGGAACTTTTATGGGCCTCTTGCTATAGTGAACACTTCAAAGCCTCTTTTTTTTTTTTTTTTTGTAAGAGTTTAGAAGCCAGCCATCAAATTTGCTCTTTCAAACATGGTAATATGGTGTGGGGATGTAGCTCAGTAGTCAAGTACTTGCCTAGCATGTCAACACATCTCTCTTTCTCTGGCTTTTTTTTTTTTTTTTAAGAAAAATGTGGTAGTTTCCATACTGTGTCTAGTCTGCAGTATTTCACTAATCCTGTTCCAGTTTAACACTATCATAACTATTTATTTTGATAGCCATAACCACGAAGAGTCTCTTAAGTCAATTCTGTGTATAAAAGTCGTACACGTTGCTTACTATTCCAGCATTGAAAAAAAACGTGACCAACATCCATATTCAGCTCAATTGGTACAGATAATTTTATATGTATGACACAAACAATGAAAGATGGATTCAGTGAAGAAGAAGAGGGAGGAGGAAGTACAGGAGAAGGAGGACCAGGGGAAGGAGGGGGAGGGAGAAGAGGAAGTAAAGGGAGGAATGAGAAAGGTGAAAATATGAGGAATCTGAATCATCATCTTAATATTAGCAGTCTTTTATTGAGCACTTCTACCTGCCAGGCAGTCCTCTCAAGAGTATATTATTATCTCCATTCTTTTTAAAATTAAACAAGTTTGTTTCACTTTTACAGAAAAATTGATTAGAAATTACAGAGTTCCCATATTCCCTGTGTTCCCACACATGTACAATCTAATAACATCCCACACCACAGTGATACATTTTTTTACAATTATGAAGCTACACTGACACAATATCACCTTAGGTCCATAATTTACATTAGGGTTCTTGGTGTTATACATTGTATGATTTTGACAAATGTAGAGTACATATCTACCAGGTGGTACCACACAGACTCCTTCACTGCCCTGCTTGTGCTCTGCCTATTCACTTTTTCCTCCCCATTTCCCCTGGAAACCACTAATCTCATTAATGACTCTTCTGTTTTACCTAATTCACAACATCATGTAGTTGGAATCAGAATAGATTCTTTCATTTAGCAACATGCCTACAAGATTCCCCCATGTCTTTTTAGGACTCTCTAGCTCATTTCCATTGAGTATTGAAAATAAATAGTCCCTACATTGAAGGTATCACAATTTATTTTCTTTTCCCCGAAATCTGAAATTGATATAGATACTCTAATTTTAGTTGGATTGGTGGTAACAAAGTATCTCTCTCCATTCCCCTACTTTTGTCCCCTTTCCTTTCCTTTTGATCTATATGTATTCACGTTTAAAGTGCATTTCTTCAATTTTTTACTTTTTTCTTTTTCTTCTTCTTCAGTTCTGGAGATTGAACTCAGGGCCTCATGTGTGCTAATCAAGTGCTGCATCACTGAGTTACCTGCCAGCCCATTGTAAACACATGGCCCACAAATGATGAAGGCAGGAAATGGGAAGCAAACCTTGGATCAGCAAGCTTTCCTTTATTCTGCCCCAAAGTCAATCCATCAGGCATCGGGGTGGGGGCAGGAGCTGGGGGCTTTATTTTCTAAGTATGGAGATGGCCCCCTGGGTTACAGAAAGAGTCTGGGTTTTATAGTTTACAATGAGGGTGAATTAATCATTGGAGACTGAGCATGGGCAGTTTGGACAGTCAGAGACCTAGTTGTGCAGGTTAAAATTTTAATTCAGGAAGGCAGTTGTAAAAAGTTTGAAACTCATTGTCACTGGGAAAATCTCACAACTTGGTGTCCATTGCTTATCTTCCTTTCTCTGGGACCCATTGTTACCTAGAGCTCCACTATTTGCTTTTCTCCTTCCAGGATTCGGGACCCAGCATTTCAGTATTCACCTCCTCTCTCAGGACCCATTGTGGTTGGGAAGGGGTAAATGTTTGCTTTTGGTGGAGATGCTGGGGATGGACCTGGGAAGGGATGAAAGTTTGCTTTTCCCCTCAGGGCTCATTGTTACGGGGAAAGGATGTACTGGAAAAAGTTTAATATTTGGCTAATTTCCCCTCTTTCCTCCTTCTTCACTCTGTCCCTCCATTTTTCCTGGGGAGTTTTCTTGTAGGAATATTATTTTTCATAACCCTTCACCCACAAAGTGCATTTCTTTTAGACAATATAGTTAGGTCTGTTTTTGATCCACTTTGACCATCTCTGTCTTAATGGTGCACTGGACTATTGACAATTAAAGTGATCACAGATAGAGTAGATTAATAGTTATTGTTTTCTATTTGTTGCCCTTGTTCTTTGTTCCTATTTTTGTCTTCTATAATTCTTTTTTTCCTTTTGTGGTTTTAACTGAGCATTTTATTTGACTCAATTTTCTTTCTGTGTGTCTCTCTCTTTTGGGGGGGGGGTATGCCCTATATTTTCTTTCTTTTTTAGCTTTTTGAATTGGTTCCTCCTTGAGTTTGCAATACAACTAATTTATCACTAATTCATTTATTTTCAAACCATTCTGTGACATCCAATTTCTTAAGTTTTTGTTTGCCTAAAATGTCTTTATTTATCTCTCACTTAAAAATATTGTTGTCAGTACTGGGGATTGAATGCAGGAGTACTTTACTATTGAGCTACATTATACCCCCAGCCATTTTTAAAAATTTGAGATAGGGCTATACTAAATTATCCAGGCTGAACTTGAACTTGCAATCTTTCTGCCTCAGCCTCCAAAGTAGCTGGGATTATACATATGCATGTGCCACCATATCTAGCTGTATTTCACTTTTGAAGAATAAGTTTGTAGGATTTAGAATTCTAGATTGGTGATTGCTTTTTTCCCAGCACTTAATTTTATCCCCTTTTTCTTTCTTTTCTTTGTCACATAATTTTCTCAGGCTGCCCTTGAAATTATGATTCTTCTGCCTTAGTGTCCCTAGTTGCTGAGATTACTGGTGTGTACTACCATGTCTGGTTGTTTCTTGCATAATTTTAAAGAAAAAGTAAGATGTAATTTTGCTCTTCTACAGGTAGCATTTTGTTGTTGTTGTTTTTCTCTGCTTTTCAAGCTTTATTTTTGATTTTTTTTTTCACTTTGCACATGAGTGCCTTGGTGTAAAATTGTTTTGGAGGGCGGGTATTTATTCTACTTGTTGCCTCTGTGCTTCTTGGATCTGTGACTTGGCGTCTGACATTAGTTTGGAAATTCATAGGCATTATTGCTTCATATGTTCTTCCATTCCCTTCTCTCTTTTTTCTCTTCTGACTCTCTCATTATATGTGTGCTACACCTTTCATAGTTATCTCACAGTGTTTTGATGTTATGTTGTCATTTTTAAAAGTCTTTTCTTGCTTTTCAGTTTTGAAAATTATTTTTATAATTTAATTGATATATAAGAGCATAAAAATCATACAGAACAATGGGGTAACAGGTGGTGTTTCAATACATGCTTACGTTGGGTGCTGTTACCATCAGATTTTCTGTTGACAAATCCTAAGGATCAGAGATTTCTTTCCTCAACAATATTCATCCTACTCTGTGGAGGCATTTTTCATTGATGCTACAGTAGTTTTGATCTTTAGCATTTCATTTTTTTTCTAGAATTTTATGCTTCTTACATTAATATCTGTGCTTATATCTGGTATTAGTCATGGAAATTCACAGGTATTATTGTATTGTATATTGTCTATTTTTCCCATTCAAGTTCTTAGCATATTAATTATAATTTTAAAAACTTGGGGCTGGGGTTGTGGCTCAGTGATAGTGCACTCGTCTGGCACATGTAAGGCACTGGGTTCGATTCTCAGCACTACTTAAAAATAAATAAATAAATAAATAAAATAAAGATATTGAATTGTCCATATATCTGTGCTTCATTAGTAGGATGAATATTGCTGAGGAAAGAAATCTCTGATCCTTAGGATTTGTCAGTAGAAAACCTGATGGTAATAGCATACAATGTAAACACACATTGAAACACCACATGTAACCCCATTGTTATGTATGGACAACTAAAAAAATTTTTTTCTGACCTGATAATTCTAAAATTCCTGCGATATGGAACTCTGGTTCTTATATTTGTTCAATCTCTTCAAAGTGTTAAAATCTATTTATTTATGCAGTTACTTTTTTTGTCTTTTAGTATTCCTTGTAATTTTTGTTAAAAGGTAGGAAGGATCTATTGGGTAAAAGCAACTCCCCTAAATAGGACTTGAGGAACATGGTAAATTATATGTGGGAAAAGCATTCTATAATCCTACTACTGGGCCTCATCATTTTGGTGAGCTGTATCCCTGGATTAGGAACCTGCCAGGGTTTCTTATTCCCCTCCCTACTCTCAGGTGGGTCAGGATGACTAGAGCTAGTGAAGTTGGGTATTTCCTTTCTCACCTTAGGTTTGATTCTGATAAAACCCTGCAGTTCAGGCTCTGGTAAAATGGTTTCTCCTGAGGGTGAGCCTTGTTAAGAATGGAGGCTCTGTCTTATTTCAAAATGTTTCCTTTTCTGCTTCCCTTGCTGGGAGAACAAGGGGATTTTTCTCTGATGTTCAGTCCTGGAGATACAACTCACAACAGTGTTTGGACATCCCTATGACTGGGTCCGTCAGATATCCTCATTAAGCCTCCATTACTATTTGGGTTCCTTCCCTAGCACTGGTTCTCTGAGAGACTTCTGCTCCAGCAAGTTGTGACTCTGTATTCTCCTGGCTATCTTTTCAATTTGGGATGCTGTTGTTTGCTCTGTGCCCTAACTTCTTTGATGGAGCGAATAAGGGGTATTGATTCTTTCAGTTTTGTCCTTATTGTTCTGAGAGAATGCAGTGTCTAAGCTCCTTGCATGCTGGACTGGAAACTGGAAATCCATGTCTGCTTTTTTTTTTTTTTTTGGAGAGAAGATAGCTGAAACTTTCAAGCCTCTTTACACGGAAAGCAATTTTCTGAATGTTGCACAGTTAGAAATATCTGCCTTTGAGGGCTGACTCTGCTGCTTATTAATTCTAAAACTGAGGCTCTTAAACATGCTGCCTGACCCTCAGAAGGTTGTGGAAGATCGATCACCACACAGAGGTTCCATCCTGGCTGCCTGCTTCCATTTTCCACTTGCTTTCCCCTCAGTAGCCTTGAAGGTCACTTCCACTGAGCCTCCTTGCTCCTTAGCATTCCATATCATTCCAGTAATAATGTCTAAGATGTTTTGAATTCATTTGGTGTGAGAATTGTGCTGAAACACTATATTTGCATAATAATCTATGTTAACCATAAACATAATTCTAGAGTTTCCCCCTTTTACAAATAAGGAATTGGGGCCTGAAGAGATTAAGTGACTTAAAAAAGATTCCCAACCGAGACCCTGCAACTCCAGAGGTCTTCCTTTCTGTGTCACTGCCATTGCTTTTGGCCTTTATCCTGGCCCTTTTATACCTGTGGGTAATAAACTGCCTTTTTGTACTTTCCAAGGTTGGAATGTGAAGTAGCTACCTCTGTAAACATTTCCTCCTTTGTAAACATGAGCCTAGAATTATTACATCTTTTCTTCCCAGCTTTATGCCTATGGATAGATTTTTAAACATTTTATTTTTTTCCTAACTCTGTTACTGTTTGTACTGAGCATTAAACTAAGTCTCTCTCTTTTTTTAACCCTCCTGTTTTCTTCATTATTCAATCCTTTTGCCCTTTCTATATTCCTCTTTCTTAAAATAACTTGCAAGGCATTTTTAAGAATTAAACATCTATATATATGAAAATATTTTTTAGTCAGTGACAGTCATTTTGAGACCATTAATGCAAACCAGGGACATAATTAGGAAGTTATCTCATGCACCAAACATAATCAATTCAGCAAAAGTTAAGGAATAAGTTGTTGCCAACCGTGGGTGATTATTATTGTAACCACATACTATTTCACTAGTTGAAATGCCTCACATGCATGAAGAACTTGGACAAATGAAGGTCAAAATCTAGAGCTAAACCTAAAAAGTTCAGTAGTTTAGTTCAATAAGCTCAAAAATGGAAAAAAAAAATACATTAGAAAGTCTATGAATTGCTGCTACTTATGTGCGTGGTCTTTTTATCTGTGGCCCATATGACAGCACAGTCTCATTCAGCTGAACTGCTTTGATTCTGGCTAAGAACCATGAGTACAAAAACACTTGAATATGTGGGAAATTGTTGAGTTCAAGTGTGGGGCAAGCTATTGGTATGAAAATAAGGGAAAGTTTAAAAGTTCATGTTGTAAACCAATTTTCCCTTTCCTATTAAAAACTAGTGGGATAGAAAACTGTTTTCAAAGAAACCTCTTTGAAATCACAGCTAGAGATTGCAAACATACTGTTTAGCTGGTAGGCTCACTTTGTCTTCTTTCTATGGCTGAATATAGACTTCTGTTGGATTAAGGATAAAAATACATTGTAAAGTGCTACACAGTATGAACCTGATGATTAATGGTTTTTTTGTGCACATGGATTCTGAAGAATCTTTTAAGAAAAGTAAATATAGATGAAACATAAAGGATTTCTCACTTCTTCCCTTCTCTACACTCTTACAATAATAATATAGATGTTGAGGGTAAAAAATTAAAGTAGAATCATATATATATATATATATATATATATATATATATATATATATATACACACACACACACACATACAAAAATGTATACATTATATATGATTATTTATATATTATTTAGACGTATTGTCAAATTACTCAATAATGACTTTGACAAGTCTTAGATTTACTGTCCTAGACAGCCCTGGGTATATATCTATACCATGGAGAAAAACATTGTGGTTTAGGTGTCCTCCAAAAGCTCATGTGAAATAATGTCAGAATTTTCATATGTGAAGTGATTAGAGTATCAGTGGATTAATTCACTGAATTAATTAACTGAGAGGCAAATATAGGCAGGTAGGGTGTGACTGGAGGAGGTAGGTCACTGGGGCCAGGGGACATGGCTTTGGGACTTGTATTTTGGCATCTCAGAGTTTTTTTGTTCGTTTGTTTTGTTTTTCTTGGCTTTGATTCTGTTTTCCCCCATCTTCACTTTTCCTGAAGGCTTTATTTCACCTGAAATTTTGATAAAGAGACTACATTTTATCCAAATTAGTAATCAAAAATTTAAATAGGACAGGGATAATTCTATGGTCCTGAATATGTTGTTATAAAAGATTAAACCAAATGCTGAGATTTGTGTATTTTAATAATCCTTTTGTTAGTGATAAAAATCACAGAATGAGTGTGTATGTGTGTTTGTGTCTTGGGATTGAACCCAGGGCCTCACACATTAATCATGCTCTTGCTCTACCACTGAACTACATCCCAGCCCTAAATCATGGAATTTTACCCTATCCCTCACAGTCTTTCACACCTAAGAGAGCTGATCATAAAGGATGTTCAGTAATTTTCCTCAAATTGTTATCTAAATTATAAAAGTTCAAAATCAGACTGAGTTCTCTTTTAAAAAATATTTTAATAGATATTGATGAGTTATAATAATATATATTTATAGAGTGGGAATGGATAACACTATATGTGTTTAGTAGAATGAGTCAATCAAGAACATAGATGTATCTAACTCCCAAATAGTTTTAATTTATTCCTCCTGTCTAATTGAAATAGTATACCCTTTCACAACCATTCCTGGGATTGGTGACTTTTAATGAAATACTTATTTCTCTTACATTAATCAAATTCCTCTTAAATTCAAAGACTTTTTACATACATCATATAAATTATTATTTTACACTAATGAAAAAAGATTAAGATTACATGTATCTCCAAGCAAATTTGACTCTACACTTTTTAGCACTTATTTTTTACACAAATCTTACTATGAATGCATCCTAGGGAAAATATTGCATTAACATCATCTATACACCAAGATTATAGCCAAGAGGTGAATATTGCACTGGCATAATAAAAATGACAGTGCATATTAGGAATGAATTTAGAGTTATGTAATTGTAAATTTTCTGTTTGTACTAAAGGTTAATGTTGATTTTAAAGTGCAAATTATATTTGAAGCTGTTCGTTGCTAAACAAAATAGATAAACAAATATTCACTCATGGATAATGTTCAAACTCTAATGTAACACATAAAATATATTTGAAAATACATAAGTGTAATATACTGTTATTAATATATTAAAGTAAATGTCTTTCTTCTAATTGGTAACAAATTAGAATTTAGATTTAAGAATGTTTTGCTGTCATTTAATCATGGAAGAACTATAGCAGAGACTCTGAAAGTCATCTTGGGGTTTGAATCTCAGATGTGCCATATAATAGATGTGGCAGTTAAATCACATGTAAAGCAAGGTATGCACAACCTGCCTCGTTAGGTTGTAAAAAATAATTGAGGAGTTGGAAGATGGTGGGTTCAAGGCTGCTGCCCTATAAGACTGAATCAAAACAAGTGTGCAGCTGCATATTGAGGTGGGTGGGTTGGAGGAAAGCACTGGAGTGCGACTATAGAGTTGATGACCAAGTGAAACTAAGAAATATTGGCTTTCAGAGTAACAAGAAAAATAAAAGGCACCAATACTAAGCACTAGGGGCTCTGCAGGGGAAAGGAAATGACCCTTAGGCAGGTTCAAAGAGAGAGAGAGAGTCCTGGTGATCTCCAGGAATGCAGAGTCTAGCACCACATAGACAAACCCTCAGAGCAGATGGCAGGCCTGAGATCTGCATAGGGAGTTGGCATGGGAGAAGCGAGGTACACTGCACTTCTCAGCACATTCATATGGTGCCAACAGGGGCTGCTGTCTTAAAGAGTCAGAGCTTACTGTTTGTTTTTATATCTTGAAGACCCAATGGCTTTTTCTCTTCACTGGCTCAGCAGGTGCCCATCCTGAGAGTCAGTTTGAGTCCAAGGAATGCCATGAATCAGAGGAGAACTCTAGGCAACCGGAAGTGTGGTCTATGAAGCAGAGTGAAGTGGAAAGTGCTTCCATTTAAAATTGGTGTTTTGATGTGTGTGAGGAGGAGCGAGACCCTCTGTGTGTGGATTTGGGAAGGGGCTGGGCCCCTAAGTGCCATGGCTACAACTGGCCTATAGTTGGTTCCTGCCACTCCCTACCCCAGTGCAGCGGCTTGGTTGTTTTCTCACCCTCAGAGGCATTCAAAGGATTCACTGCCACAGCTTGGACACTTGCCATAACCTGAGCATACTGACTGAGGATCTTGGGACCAAGGGTTCAAACCCCACCTGTCCACAGGATGGGAGGGTGAGAGGGGCTAGTAGGTAGTGTCTGTTGTCACTATGATCCCACACCTCATAGCAGCCTTGGCAGTGAAGTTAGTCTTGCCCTTGACAACTTTGCCTTAGTCTGCACTGGTGGGCAAGGAGAGGTGGAGCTCAGTCTATAGACTGCCCCGACTGGGTTAGCATGTTAGGTTGGAGCTCTGAACACACTGGACTAGATGGGACCCACAACCCCTTCCTCACCATGCCTGGTGATTCCAAAATTAGAGCTCTCTGTAAGAAGTGCCTCCATTTTAAATACCTTGGCAAGGAGGAAACACTGACCTTTCATTTTGTTCTGTTTTGGCTCTTATTTTTTCCCCCTGTATTGATTTGGTTTGTTTTCCTTGGTTTTTTTTTTTTTTTTCATATTTTTATATAATTTAATGTGCTTTTATTTTTTATTTTTCTCACAATTTTTATTTGTTTTTCTTTTTTCCCTTTCTCTCTTTTCATTTCCATTTCTTTCTTTCCTTTGCTCCTTTTTAAAAATCTTAGTTTTATTTTCATAACCACCTAAATTTTTAGCCTATTTATAATTATTACTTCCCCTTTCTCTGTGGTTGGTGGTGTTGTAGATGTTATTTTAAATAGGTTTTTAATCATATGTCTGTATTTTCTTTACTTTTCTGTTTCTGGTGGTTGTTTTCTCCTTTCAAAGTTGTGCTGAGATTGATCCAAGCACTCCAAATATGTTGAGTGAATGCTTTGACGCTGAGTTATATCCCAGTCTAGAAAAAAGAAATTGTTCCTTAGTCTATTTTAGACAAAGTTCTGCTTAAACTTTGGCAAATATTTCAACTTAAAGCATAGGGGAAAAGGAGTCTTCAGCTGATGACACAGGCTTAAGTAGGCACAGATGTGGTGTTCTGAAAACCCACTACTGGACAAAGAGAAATTACCCAACTGCTATGGTCAACCTACTCACAAGGGGTCCTAGCATTGGTTGCCTCATGCCTTCTCAGATTGCAGAGCTCACAAATCTGGTGTAGTAACCATAGTGAATTTATCTCATATACTCTGCTGTCTATGTCACTTCTGTCTGAACTAGCAGAGGGCACAGAGTCAAGAAGCCACAAAGATGTTTCAATAGGAAGTCCATTTGTAATTAAAGCCCACACTACACAACAAACCAATATTCTATGGCACACCTTCAGGAGATGTCTGCTCACCAGGAAGACCCTCATAAAATAGTGGAAGAGATATCCATCCCAACAGATGTGCAAACTTCAGCATAGCAAGACAAGAAACAAGCAATGTGATTCCTCCAAAAGTTCATGAATCCCACTAACTGAATCCGTAGATATTAGCATGGATGAAATGTCAGTAAGGAATTTGAGAAATTGTTAAAAATGAAAATGAGTTCAAAGAAGATACAAATAAATGGCTGAGTGAATTAAGAAAGTCATTGCAAGATATGAAAGACCAATTTAATAAAGATAGATTCTGAAAAAGCATCAAACAGAATCTTAGAAATGAAAAACTCAATAAATCAAGTAAAATACTCACTTGAAAGCCTTTCCAATAAAATAGATCAAGCAGAAGAAAATACCAGGGCTTGACGATAAGGTAGATAAAACAGCATGATCTAAAGGTAATAAAGAAAAAAAGAAAAAGAAAAGAAACTATGAACAGAACATACAAAAATTTCTGAGACACCATTTAGATGGAGTAGAGCTATAGGCTAATGACAAAGAAAACTTGTTCAGTGACATAATGGCAGAAAGTTTCCCAAATCTTGGGAATGATATGGACCTCAAGGTGCTAGGGCATCTTGAATCCCAAATAGACAACCAGAAAAGAGCCTCTTGACAACATATCCTAGTTAAACTTCCAAAAAATAAAGAATAAAGAAAGAATATTAAAAGATGTAAGAGTCTGTAATCCCAGCTAAAAGGGAGGATAAAGTATGAGGATCACAAGTTTGAGGCCAGACTACTGAGAAACTTAGCAAGATCTTGTTTCAAAGTAAGAATAAAAAAGGTTAATCATGTAGTTCAGTAGTAGAGTGCTCCAGTAAAGGAGAACAAAACAAGCTTCAAGAAAGAAGAAAATCAAACTAACAACAGATTTCTCAGCATGAACTCAAAAGGCCAGGATGGCAAGAACTGATGTATTTCAACTCATGAAAAAAAATATCTGCCAACCTAGATTACTATAGCCAGTGAAATTGTCTTTCAGAATTAAAAAGAAAGTAAGGATTTTCCAAGATAAGCATAAGCAAAGAATTCATGACCACTAATCCAGTATTGTAGCAGATGCTCAGAAGAATTCTACCCACAGATGAAGAAGCAAGATAAAGAGAGTCACAAGAGCACGGGAAAGAAAACATCACACCAGGATAGTAGGCAGACAAATGAGAAGTAGAAAAAAGTTGAACATAATTATTTTAGTAAACCATCAAACCTCCTGAATAACTTAGGAAACTACTGCATTACTCTGATAACTCAGGAAATAATAGGAAGAAATGACATATGTGATTACATCAAATAAAAAAGCTTCTGTTTAGCAAAGGGAACAATCAACAGGGTCCTTCTACACAGGTAAGAATGTCAGCATACAGAATGGAAGAAAATCTGTGCCAATTATTCATCTGCAGAGGATTAATATCCAGAATATATAAATAACTTAAAAAAATTAGCAAAAAATCCAAGTAGTTCAATTAATAAAAGGGCAAGGGAGCTGAATAAGACACTTGTCAAAAGAAGTACAAATGGCCAATAAATATATGAAAAAAGTGGTCAATATCTTTAGCTATCAGTAAGATGTAAAAAAAAACTACATTGAAATTTCATATTTTACCATAGTCAGAATAATTATTCTCAAGAAAACAAAATAACAAATTCTGGTGAAGATGCATGGGAAGGGCATTCCTTATACCCTATTGGTCGGAATGTAAGTTAGTAGAGCCACTATGGAAAACAGGATGGAAGTTCCTCAAAAAAAAAAAAAAAAACTAAAAATAGATCTCCCATATGGTCAGTCTATACTACTTCTGGAGATATATATATATATATATATATATATATATATATATATATATATATATATATGAAGGAATCAAAGTGAGCTTATTATAGAGAAATATATTTATTCAAAAACATCTATGGAATCAGCCTAGGTTCTGGTCCATGGATAAATGGATAAAGAAAATGTGATATATAGAGATGATAGAGTATTATTTGGTCATAAGAACAAAATCATGCCATTTTCAGGACAATAATGGAACTAGAGATCATGTTAAGCAAAATAAGACAGACTTAGAAAGAAAAGCATTCCATGTTTTCTCTCATAGGTGGAATCTAGAAAGAAAAAAAAAAACACATAAAAGTAGGAGGGAGACTGTAGGAGACCAAGGGCAAGGGGAAAAGAGGACAATAGGAAAGGTATATAAAAGTGTATTAATGGGGCATTTAAGTATATTAATGGGACAATATAAAAGTATATTAATGCATATATGAAATTGTCACAATAAAACCCATTATTTTGCACAATTAATGCACTAACAATTATAGCAAAAAGCAAATAACTCTGTGATATTTTTAAAGTGTAAAAAACCACCCATTGATTATGGTATTCAATTAAAAAGAGACATATTTTTTTGCATGCTCAAATGAGAAAGAATGGGACGAGTCCTTTGTGTGAAATCTGTTCTCGTTCCGGATGGAGCTAATTTCAATATAAAATTTACTATGGTAATCATCTGTAGATGCATCAGATAGAATTTTGGTATAATGTATACTGTATTTTAAACTGTTATAAAGTCTATCTTCTTTTATATATCAACTAGTCACTTTGAAGACTAATTCTTATTGTGTTGCTTAACACGACTATAAAAATTACTAATATTAGTTTACATAAGGGATTGGGAAGCAGATTAAATCCATCTACTTGCTGTTTTATTTATTTATTTATTTTTAATTTTTTATTGTTGGCTGTTCAAAACATTACATAGTTCTTGATATATCATATTTCACACTTTGATTCAAGTGGGTTATGAGCTCCCATTTTTACCCCATATACAGATTGCAGAATCACATCAGTTACACATCCATTGATTTACATATTGCCATACTAGTGTCTGTTGTGTTCTGCTGCCTTTCCTATCCTCTACTATCCCCCCTCCCCTCCCCTCCCCTCCCCTCTTCTCTCTCTGCCCCCTCTACTGACATTCATTTGTCCCCCTTGTATTATTTTTCCCTTTCCCCTCACTTCCTCTTGTATGTACTTTTGTATAACTCTGAGGGTCTCCTTCCATTTCCATGCAATTTCCCTTCTCTCTCCCTTTCCCTCCCACCTCTCATCCCTGTTTAATGTTAATCTCCTTCTCATGCTCTTCGACCCTACTCTGTTCTTAGTTACTCTCCTTATATCAAAGAAGATACTTGCTGCTTTTGTAAGTAAAATTTACTGGAGTCTTGCCCATGCATTTACATATTGTCTATTGCTACTTTCACTATACAATGGCAGAGGTATAGTTGTAGCAGAGCCTTTGTGGCCTATAAAACATAAAATATTTACTATCTGTCCCTTTACAGAAAATATTTAGCAACCCCTGTTCTATTTGATTTAAACCAGTAAGACTGTGAGAAGAACTAAATGCTTTGAAAATTTCTCTAGAAGATAAACCTGAGCTAGGTTTGAAAAAAATATTGATATAATTTGCAAAATTATGGACTTTATGAGAAGGGAGTTTATGATTATGAAAATATTCCATAGCATATTTCCCTTAACTTCTATTATTTGTTATTTGTTACATTCTTTCTTTAAAAATCATTTCTAATGTGTATTGCTTCATTTATTAGCTTCATTCTCCATAACACCTTTCTAAAACTCAAAAATACACCACCTGTGGGAGTGATGTTGATAAGATGACAGAATAGGAGATAGCAGCCTTCATATATGCACAAAAACAACAGACAGCTCTTCAAGAACAAAAATAACCCTGGTAAGAATCTAGAGTCCAATTAAGAATGTACAATTACACAGTGGAGAAGAAAACCAAAGAATAACTCCAAAGAAAGAATTTCTGGGGATATTGACATACTGCATTACTCTGATAACTCAGAAAATAATAGCAATAAATGACAAATCTGATTACATAAAAAAAAAAAGATTCTGCTTAGCAAAGGAAATAATCAACAGGGTCCTCCTACACAGGTAGGAATGTCAGCATACAGAATGGAAGAAAATCTGTGGTGATGATGAATAAAGAAGGATGGGGCATATCTGTGTCAGCCATATAGTGGTCGAAAACATCGTTCCTAGAGGCCTGCACTGTAGAGGTGTTTGGAAACTTCTTCCATTGAAATAATCAACATCCAACACTGCTACAAACCCCCTGTAGAGAGATTCTGTTGCACACCTTTTCTCTGAAGATTGTTCTTCTCTGGGACCAAATCCCTGCTTCCTCACAACCCTACCCATGCCCCTGACCCTGGAGTTGTGACTCTACCATGAGTGCCCTGCCCATGCCTTGGATATTGAATGTACTATCACAGTGAGGTAGCACACGTCCTAGACCCCAATCCACTGTTGCTCCATGCACTTCCATACTCCATGCCTCAGGACCTGTCTCCATAGACATTGGAACCATTAACTGTGGTTATTTATACATGACCATGCCCCAGATTCTGACTCCCCATCTGCTCCACTTGGCCTTACACATCATTATCAATACTGCAGTGCGTCCATAAGTACATGCACTCCAGAACCCAGCTCTGTGGCCGTTACACAGGTTCCACATATCAGAAGTGGAACCACTTCTATTGTGAGTACACCCATAAGCCAGAGCTGTGCCAAGAGGGAGTTCTATGGCCATGATATTTCTAGTGGAAGAGAAAAAAACCAGGAGATTCCTATCATCCTTCTCCACTAAATACTCCAACTCTTGTCACTGATACTGTGGATAACCCACAACCTTGGCCACTGAAGCCTACTGCAATCTTCACCAAAATTTATTTCAGTGATGAAGGGGCACAGAGAATGTATTGCTCCATGCTCATCAGAATCAGAATCACCTCACCCCTCCCAGCAAATGCCGTTGCACATCCACAGGTTAAGATCTTACCCACTAAAACCAGTTCATAAAGTTTGGGAGAGGAGTGCTCTAATAAATGCACAGACATCAACTTGAGGCAACAAAATACATGAAAAATCAAGGAAACATGACACCATCAAAAGAATGCAATAGTCCAGTAGTAGATTCCAAAGAGATGGAGATCCACAAATTGGCTGACAAAGAATTCTAACATTGTTTTAAAGCTAAGTGAGCTACAAGGAAACATAGATAGCTAACTCAACAAAATCAGAAAATCAATACATGTGCAAAAGAAGTTCAAAAAAGAGATAGAAATCTCTCTCTCTCTCTCTCTCTCTCTCTCTCACACACACACACACACACACACACACACACACACACACACAGAACCAAGCAGAAATCCTGGAACTGTAGAATGAATGAATGAAATTATAAATGAAATAACATCAACAGTAGGTATGATTAAGCAGAAAAAAAAAATCTGTTAGTTGGAAGCCAGTTCATTTGAAGATGCCCATTCAGAGAAGAAAAAAGAAGAGTGAAAAGGAATTCAGAAAGTAGAAAGTTCATGTTTATTTTGGCATTGTGGATGGTTTGAGAGAGAATTCTCTTTTTTTTAGATTTGATAATTTGATTATATCTTCATTAAATCTTCTTTGAATTAAACCTGAGGAGATCTGTTTCGTGTACCTGGATACCCATACTTCTCCCCAAATTTGAGGATTTTCAGTCATTACTTCTTTAAATCTCTCTTGTCTTTCTGAGAACATGAAGAAAAAAAAATGTTCCTAACATTCAAGGAAACTCCCATGTGGGTATCAGTGAATTTCTTACTAGCAAATTTGTAGACCTGGAGAAAGTGGAAGATACATTCTAAGCCAAAGGAAAAAACTGCCATCCAGGACTATTTGAACTGGAAAATGCTGTCCATCAGAAATGAAGAAGAAATTCAAGATGTTTCTAGGCAAAGTTGAGGGAGTTCATCATCTCTAGAACAGCCTTGCATGACATACTCAAGGGATTCTTCAATGAAAGAAAGTCTTCAATGAAAGACTATTAATTAATAACATGAAAACATAAATGTGCATGAGTCACTGGTAAAAGCAAGATTACAGTCAAATTTGGAATATTCTAATGACATAAAATGGTGTGTAGTTCACTTGAGTGTAAACATTAAAAGACAAAGATATTAAAAACCAACTCTAGCTGCAACAATATGTTAATGAATATAAAATTTAAAAAGATGCAATTTGTTTTATCAGAAGCATAAAATATGGGGGGGGGGAATTAAGTGTGGAATTAATGGATGCAATCAATGTTACCTTGTCATCAGCTTAAAATAGATTGCTATAATAAAATGTTTTATGTAAACTTCATAGTCAAAGCAAAAAACCTATATTTAATAGCAAAAAAAGAGAGAGAGAGAAAAATCAATGTATAGCACTACAACAAGTCATCAAATTACAAAGGACAATTTTGAGAGGGGAAGAAAGAAAGAAAGGTTAGAAAATATTAATGATATGGCAATTGGAAGTCCTTCCCCCCCCCCCTAGTTCTTGCACAGGATAAATAAATAAATGAATAGATAAATAGTAAACAAAATGTAAAAACATACTATGCAATTGCAGAAAATATTTGTGTAACATATATCTAACAAGAAATTAATATTCAAAATATATTAAGAACTCATACAACTCAATAGAAAAAAAATCAATTTGATTTGAAAATGGACAAAGAAACTGAAGACATTTTTCCAAAGAAGACATATAAATGGCCAATAGGTCTATTAAAAGGGACTCAAATGTCACTAATTGTCATGGAAATGCAAATGAGAATCACAATTAGATATCACCTCACACATGTTAGAATAGCTACAAAAATAATTCAGGCATTGAAGAGAATGTGGAGAAAGGAAAGCCTTAAGCCTTTCTTATGGAAATGTGAATATGTATAACCACTGTGGAAAACAGCATAGCCCTTCCTCAATAATTTAAATTAGAACTATCATATGATCCAAAAATCACACTTCTGGATGCATTTCCAAAAGAAATAAAATTTGTATAACTAAGAGATATTTTCATTCCTATATTGATTGCAGTGTTATTTACAGAAGCTAAGATAAGGATACAGTTCAAATATTCATTAAGGATAAACAAAGAAAATCTAAGATCTCTATTTATTTATCTATATCTATCCATCAATCTATCTTCTATCATCTATCTATCATTTATTTAATAGCATTGTTTATTTATTTAAAATGGAAGGAAATTCTTCCATTTAGAACAAAATCGGTGAACTTGGCAGACATAACATTAAGTGTAATAAGCCACACATTGGGGGCTGGGGGAAGCATATGACAACATTTTCATGTGGAATGTATAAAAAACAAAAAACACAGAAATAGAATAAAAGGATGGTTAGTAGGGGTCAGGGATTGGGGAAAATAAGGAAACATTGGTCAAGGGTGCAAACTTAGTTGTAAGATGGTAACTATAGTTAATTTATTTTACATTTGAAATATGCTAGGACTAGATTTTAAGTATTGTCACCACTCCAAAAAATATCACTATATGAAGTGACAAATTAATTTACCTGATTTTGGTAAAAATTTCATACTGTATGCATACATAAAAATCATGTAACGTACTTTGAATGTATATAATTTTAATTGTTTTATATATATTTAAATATATTTATTTTTATGTGGTGCTGAGGATCAAAATATAAAATTTATATTTTAATACAGCTGCAAGTTATATATGTATATCTATCTATCTACCACATAATATTTAAATACTAAGTTTTTCCCTTTATGTACAATGTTTTATATAATAATAAAAATCTTTTTTTTTTTACTTTTGTAAATTTATAATAAAATCTATGTTAAAAATTAGGCAATGGGAAAATTCATTTGTAAAACAAATGCTTAGTATAAGTGACAAAATTATCATCACATGATGTATATTCTATAAGTTTAATATTTGAATTAAACCCGAGGAGATCTGAACTATTTTTATGTTACTGAACTAACTTCCTTCATCATTCAGATTATATTTTCAGATTTAGCAAAAATAGAAAACTCCAGTGACTTAATTTTTTCCTTGATACCATGCCAAAATCTCTTTTAAAGAGTATTTTCCAAAAGGCACAGTGGTGTATGTATTTGTGATCCCAGATACTTCAGAGGCTGAGGCTGGAGGATTGCAAGTTTGAGGTTAGTCTGAACAACTTACTGAGATCCTGTCTCAAAATAAAAATAAAAAGGGCTGGGGATGTTGCTCAGTGATAAAGCACCACTAGATTCAGTCATATAATTTCCAGCACCTCAAAACAAAACAGAGAAAAAAACTTGTTTTCAATAAAGCAACTATTTTATTGAACATATTTGTGTAATACTTAAAAAAGTAGTCAGTTGATCAAATATTATTTTATTATATGCACATATGAAGATACATGAATCCTATCATTATCCATAAATGCAATGCTATAATAAAAATTTTAAAATAATCAGAATTTTGTCAACAAAATTACATTACTTTGGTTTATGATATATACTACTTGATTAATGAAATTTTCTGAATTTTCTTAAAGGCTATTTTGATAATGCACAGATAATATAGCCTACATAAATCACTACAAGTTTCTGTAAAATGATATTAGCACAATATTCAACATGCTCTGTCAGTTCTTTCAATTAATTTAGACAATATAATAAATTACTACATGACCTAATTTACAAAACAAATATTTAAGCGTGTTAAATTTGTGGGTAACATTTCTTGGATTCAATTTTGTTTATAAAACTTTTATTGAATTCATGGCTATTTCCAGGGACTGGAAATTCAAAATGTCTTTTCCTCTGATGAACAGATGTAGCAAAAGTTATAATATAGCAAAGGATAGATAGACACAGAGATAATTTCTTATTCATCTTTTTGATCTGCTGATACTTACGTGAAACTTAGTATAAATGGCATTTCAGATGGAGGGCACTGGATAGCAAAGAGCAGAGGTGTATCCAAAGGCACAGAATAATTATCCCAGAAAGTTTTATCTGCATCTTATTTCCATAACAGTTTTACAACCTTTCTTTTTGGACAATTACAAAATTAATCCTTTACAAAACTGTTAACAGTAACAAAATCCTCACTAGTGCTTTAACATTTTAGGCCTAAACAAAGTTACCATTATTAAAATGTTTCTTCAGTCATTTTTTTAAAAGAATTCTTAGATCTTAGATAAAGCAGATAACTAAAACAATGATTATAAAAACTTCACTAATAATGGCTTACCCAAACTACTTTTTGAGATATATCTCTAGATAAATTTTAATGAAATCAAATAAAAATGTCAAGAAGAAAAACATTAAATAGATTAAACTTCCTTAGACTTGCTGTATGATTATCATTTAAAAAATTACTTTCTGATAGGTTTCTTTAAGTCTCTGAATGTAAAGTAGCATTTATTTTCAATTATAGAAAGTGAAATGAAATTCAGGAAAATATCTACCAATGGTACTAAGGTATCAATTGTTAGATGATGTTATTTGAGAGGTTCTATTGTTGGCAATTTTTAATTACTACTATATGTAGTTATCTAAGTCTGCGAATGATATGTTTTTTTTTTTTTTTGGTTGTTGTTGCTGTATGACAAATTACCACAGACTTAGAAACTTAAAATAGCACATGCTTCTTATTTAGTGGTTTCCATTATCTAGGCTTATTATAAGCTCAGGATTTCACTGGATGTATTAAGTATTAGCTTGGAATATGATATCATCTGAAGGTCCTCTTTCAAGATTGCTGGTTTTTACTTTTTTAAATATATATGTGTGTTTGTCTTATGTACTCTACTGTCTTTCCTCTTACTTGTCTACCTCCCAAATTACTACCTCTCTATTCTTCTGCTACTAACCTTTTTCTTCAGATTTATCTGTCACACTTCCTCAGATATAATAACTCTATATCCTCATCTTATACCTCCTCAGCATATCTTCCTACACCTCACCCCGGGTTCTTTGTTCACCATCAGAAACTGTAAACAAACCTACTGATTATATTGTAGATAATAACTGAATTCATCATTTCTATACATTGTGACCAAACTGTGTCTTAATAACAGCTATCTGTTTGTAGGTGGTATTTTGTTTATATTGGGATCTATTAACATTATCCTTCCCTTCAAAGGCGAGGTATTGGAAACTTACAGGTGAACTATGGGGTAAAAACGGTGATTTCTTGGGTCCATAGAGCTAGAAAGGATGACATGAGAGCAACATGAAAATCCAAGGGAAGAAAGTGGCCCAAACAAAACAAGATACTACATTATTAAAATTCATGACCAGCACAGCAGATGAAATGACAGAACTGGAATTCATAACTAAAGGAATACATAATTAAAATGTTCTGTGAATTAAAGGATGAAATAAGAGCAAATACAGGTAGCAGAAGACCATTTCAACAAAGAGCTACATAAGCAAATATAGGAAGCAAAAGATTACTTCAAAAGGGAGATAGAGGTTCTAAAGAAAAACCAAACAGAAATCCTTGAGATGAAAGAAAGAATAAACCAAATTAAAAGCTCAATTGAAAGCATCACTAATAAAGTAGACTACTTGGAAGACAGGACATCAGACAATGAAGATAAAATATATAATTTTGAAAAGAAGTAGTTCACACAGTGAAAATGGTAAGAAACCATGAGCAGAACCTTCAAGAAATATGGGATAGCCTAAAAAGACCCAAACTTAAGAGTTATTGAGATAAAGGAAGGCAGAGAGTTCCAAACCAAAGGAATGAGCAATTTATTCAATGAAATAATATCAGAAATTTTTCCAAACATGAAGAACGAATTGGAAAACCAAATTCAACAGGCTTACAGGACACCAAGTGCACAAAATCACAACAGATCCACACCAAGGCACATTATAATGAAAATGCCTAACATATAGAATAAGGAGAGAATATTAAAAGCCATGAGAGAAAGGAATCAGATTACATATAGGGGGAAACCAGTTAGGTTTTGTGCAGCTTTTTCAACCCAGACTCTGAAAGCCAGAAGATTCTGGAACAACATATATCAAATTATGAAAGAAAACTGATGCCAACCAAGAATTTTGTACCTAGCAAAATTAAGCTTTAGATTTGATGATGAAATAAAAACCTTCCATGATAAACAAAAGTTAAAAGCATTTACAGCTAGAAAACCTTCACTACAGAACATCCTTGGCAAAATATCCTATGAAGAGGAAATAAAAAACAACAATGAAAATCAGCAAAGGGAGGTATTAAACTAAAGGAAAAGCTAATCAAAGAAAAACCAAGTCAAGTTAAATACCAAAAATAAACAAAAATGTTTGGGAATACAAATCATGTCTCAATAATAACCCTGAATGTTAATGGCTTAAACTCACCAATCAAAAGATAGGCTAGCTGATTGGATCAGAAAAAAATAAATAAAAAGAGACCCAACTGTATGCTACCTCCAAGAGAGTCATCTCATAGGTAAAGACATATATAGACTAAAAGTGAAAGGTTAGGAAAACTCACATGACTCACATGGACTGCAGAAGCAAGTAGGGGTTTCCATCCTTGTATCAAATAAAGTAGACTTTAAGCTACAGTTAATCAAAAGGGACAAAGAAGGACATTTCATACTGCTCAAGGGAACCATACACCAATAAGACATAACAATTACAAATATATGTGCACCAAACAGTGGAGCATCTATGTTCATCAAACAAACTCTTCTCAAGTTCAAGAGACAAATTGACCACAACACAATAATTCTGGGTGACTTTAATACAACGCTTTCACCAATGGATAGATCATCCAAACAAAAGCTGAACAAAGAAACCATAATACAATCAGTAACTTAGACTTAACTGACATATATAGAATATTTCATCCTTCAACAAGTGAATACACTTTCTTCTCAGCAGCATATGGATCCTTCTCTAAAATAGACTGTATATTATACCACAAAGCAACTGTTAACAAATACAAATAAGTAGAGATACTACCCCGCATTCTATCAGATCACAATGGAATAAAATTAGAAATCAATGATAAAATGAAAAATAAAAGCTATTACAACACCTGGAGACTAAATAATATGCTACTGAATGAACAATGGGTGGCAAAAGACACCACGGAGGAGATTAAAAAATTCTTAGTGGTAAATGAGAAAACTGATACAGCATATCAAAATCTCTGGGACACTATGAAGGCAATACTAAGAGGAAAGTTCATTGCATGGCGTTCATTCCTTAAAAGAAGAAAAAGTCAACAAATAAATGACCTGACAATACATCTGAAAGCCCTAGAAAAACAAGAACAAATCAACACTAAAAGCAGTAGAAGACAGGAAATAATTAAAATCAGAGTTGAAATTAATGAAATTGAAACAAAAGAAACAATTCAAAAAAATGGACAAGACAAAAAAATTGGTTCTTCAGAAAAAATAAATAAAACTGATAAACTCTTTGCCATGCTAACAAGGAGAAGGACAGAGAAAACTCAAGTCACTATCATGCATGATAAAAAAGGAAATATTAAAACAGAAACTACAGAAATACAGAAGATAATTAGAAATTATTTTGAAAACTTGTACTCTAATAAAATAGAGAATATTGAAGGCATCAACAAATTTCTAGAGGCATATGAGTTGCCCAAATTTAATCAGGATGATATACCCAATTTAAATAGATCAATTTCAAGCAAGGAAATAGAAGACAGCATCAGAATCCTACCAACCAGGAAAAGCCCAGGACCAGATGGATAAACAGCTGAGTTCTACAAAACCTATAAAGAAGAACTAATACCTATACTCTACAAATTATTTCATGAAATAGAAAAAGAGGAGCACTCCCAAATTCATTCTATGAGGCCAATATTACTCTAATTCCAAAGCCAGACAAAGACACATCAAAGAAAGAAAACTTCAGACCAATATCGCTAATGAACATAGATGCAAAAATTCTCAATACAATTCTGGCAAATCGAATACAAAAACATATCAAAAGATAGTGCACCACGATCAAGTGGGGTTCACCCCAGGGATGCAAGGGCAAGGTTGGTTCAATATATGGAAATCAATAAATGTAATTCATCACATCAATAGGCTTAAAGATAAGAATCATATGATCATCTCAATTGATGCAGGAAAAAGCATTTGACAAAATACAAGACCCGTACATGTTCAAAACAATTGAAAAACTAGGGATAACAGGAAGGTATTTCTGCTGAGAGCATAGCCAAGTCGGAATGACGCATGGCATTTTTGCTAGAACAACTGGTTGAGAGGTGACGCCAGCAAGCCATTGAGATGATGATGGTTATGTTAAGCTGTGTATTCAATTTTATATTAGACCCCTGCTGCTGTGGGAGAGAAGTTTTGTTTTCCTGATGGCTGTCTAATAGAGATGGGTGGCTCTTAGTTTCTAGAGGCCAGTTCCTTTTCATCTGGACCCCATAGAAAGCTCACAATACTACTATTTGCCTTCCTCTGGGCCAGGAAAGCATCCCTCTAACTTCTCCATCTAGTCAGTTTTGACTCAATCCAATAAAACTTAACATATTGTGGTGGTAACAATGCCACGACCTTTTCCTTTATAACATTACCTAATTAAGGGATGACTATCTTATTATATTTGGAAGTCTATGCATATTCAAGGAGAGGCAATTATATAGGGCACCCACCAGGTTCAGGAATCATAGGGACATTACAGTTCTCCCTACAAAAGTGATATACAAACTTCCATTTTACAGATTAGGAAATTAGAATTTAGGAAGACTTAGCAATTTTACTTAAATTCATAAGGCTAATATATGGCAGAGTTAAGAAGTGTCTAATTAAAAGACAAGACACAAAACAATGAGTTTTAACATCCTCTTGAGGTCTAATGTTACAAATTAACTTTAATACAGTTAGTCTGCTTTCCTAGTTTCTATTCACATGTCTATACAAGACTTACATTTTTATCTCTAATCTTGATTCTTTGCTTGAATGACAGTTTCTTATACCTTAGCATCTCTTGTAGTTTTCTAGTTTTATGATCCATTTCAAATTCAACTCACTCAAAACCAATTTCAAGATATTCCTGAAGTCCAAATTTCTATTAGGTAAATCACGAATTTTCTTGCCTGAATCATCTTTTTGTACATCTCTCTACTTTGCTGTACTGTGGACTAATTGAGAGCTAATATCCTGGTACCCATCACAGAGCACAGTTGTGAACAGGGTTCAGTCAATACTTGTTTTAGTTTGGTACCCAAATCTAGTCAGTAACCAATACTTTCAGTTCTTAATTTGAAATATGTCTGATATCCATCTGCTTTGTTTTGTTCCCATTAGCATTACATTTGATAATGCCACTATGCAATTTGCTCTTATTTTGATAAGTATTTGCTTTTTAGTAATTTAATAAAATAAATATATTAGTTGATGGCCAAACACTATAAACATGTACTGCTTTTACCTTGCCTGAAGTAGTATTTCAAGTACATTTAATTAACTTGTGGAAATAGAATCCAGTGATGAAAAAAATTAGTAAATAAAAATGAATCATGGAAATGTTGCCAACAATCTGAGGTTAGAAAATATATTTTAGGTGTTAAGTTATTATTAATTATATACAATCTACTTTTATAATAAAAGCATTGTTTTCCTAGAAAATACTATCTTGTTTATTGCTTATGGATATGAGCTAATAAAGTAACTACTTAGATATGCTTTTTAAACACTAGATTTCTAAGAAATTTATATTCGAGGATTTTCTAAGTTTAATGTTAGCTTATGTGAATAAATATACATAATTTGAATAAACTTTTTATTGTCTTGAGGAAGGACATTAGGGAATGGTTAAGACTACAGAGCATAGAGTCAGACTGCCTAATTTTCCATCTACTGGTTGTATGAAAATTGCTAAGACACTTAACCTCTCTTTGTCTTACATATTTTTTTAATTTATAAAAAGGAATAAAAATGTATCTCATAGATATGTTAGGGGAAAATAAACAAATAAACTAGTAGAATACTTCAGATAAATATTTATGCTTCCTAGATCATGCAAATAGAGTTCTAGAGACCTTTAAAGTATCTATTTATAATACTCCATTTATGATATAAAAAAGTAACATAGAAGCCCTTTTCTTAATAATTAGTTGCCTGGGATAGAGAAAAGACATGTTTACAAAGCATTCTCTTTAAATGGAGAAAGTGAGTTCTCATACTGTCTCATACTAAAATTACCATGTTATCTCTTATTATTTTATGTTATTATTTTTCATTTTCCCATACAAGGTTAAACTTTCATCTGGGAACAAATATCTTAAATTGCTTCTTTTTCCCCCTTTTCTTTCTTTCTTTTTTCTTAAAGTAAACACATTTTTGAAGAATTTTATCACTGTAGTTTAAATTTTTTAAACACCAAGCATTGTTAAACAAATACAGCAAAGTAAAAAAGAAATCTATTTGTACATAAAAGAAAGACTGTGTGTGGCACAGGAAGTGAGACACGGCCTTGGTCTGAACCTTTTAGCAACCTTGGGTAAGGAGACAGACAGCTTTATTGTTTCTAACTGCCAGCTCTGTGCTTGGTATGAGTTGGATATTTTTCAGATTAAATCAAAGGCAAAAATTAGGTCATAAATTCTATGGAGTTCTGTTCTGGGAAATATGCTCAGAAATGAAAACGAGATGGCAGCTATGAGTGTCTCCTCTAGGGCCTAGCAGAACAAACAATAAGGTATAAATACAAAATTAAAATTGATACAATTAAGTTACAGAGTGATTTGAGTCTCAAGATCCCCATTCAAAGATTGTGCCTTTGGTTTAAAAGTTACCAATAGCAAAGTTTCTTTGCAGAGTTCCCATTTCCAGACTCCACTGAAAATTCTTTCCTTGGGCTCAGTACAGCCATAAGGGATTTGTCAGAGCTTTCTAATTTTACAACTATTAGATAAAATGATAAGGCAGCTAGGTCACTGGAAGGCGAAGCATCTAAACCAGGATTTTGCTGGCTTAAAGAAAATAAAAGTGATGGATAAAATAGCAAGCCCTATGGAACAATATAAAGAAAAGTCAAGGGAAAGTGTACAGCTATAAAAGATGTTTAAGGCAAGGATTCTCACAGTGTCTTATTTTCATTTGAAAGCCATAGCCAGGAGCAAAGATTCGCTTTATTTTGGCAGGTTAGAAATCTCTCGATGCTTTTTATTTTACTCAAAATAAGCGTAAGAAGCATATTGATAATATGAGATTCTTCCTCCTCGCTCCACCCTACATTTTGGCCATTCCTCATGCTTGATTGAGTCCTCCTACTCTTATCTACTTTATCTTCTCTTGAGGGGAAAGTTGGATAGAAACAAATGAAAAGTAAGTTCTCCCTGACAAGTGTTAAATATATTGCTCCAAGCATCCAGTGTAATGTATATATTTGACCTCTGTGGGGTGTGAACCAAATATTTTTAGACTGAGTGATGATTTCCACAGGCCTGAATTTTAACACAACATTTGATATTGGAGTAATGCAGTTCAGTGGAAAACAAATGTTCATGTCATATATAATTTTGAAAATATCCTGGGCACCCCCTGAACCATGATTTATGAATTATTTAAACTGAGCATAGGCAGCTATTTTCTTATGTAAGGTATTTCTAGAAGCTGTATCGATGGCAGCAAGTTTCTTGATTACTATTTAGTTGAAAGAACACTATGCTATTCATTTTATCATGTAAACATAACCCTTCAAATAATCAAATATAATCAGCAATTCAAGTCAGCGTGACATTACCAAAAAGGGGGTTGGGAGAAGTGGTGACAAAGAAGTGAGGGAGGAAAAAAAAAAAGATGTGAAAAGAAGCTGATTTAACCTCAGATCTGAGTAGTATTTGGGTTTATGCTCTAATGGAGAAAAACAAATTTGTCAATGAAGGATGATGGAATGAATCCTCTATACAAATTACTTTCTTCAAAAAATTGATTGATATCATCTTATTGAAGGAAGACAGAAGTTCTGATCTATGTTCACGTATAATGTGCAACATATTTTTGTGGCTGTCTTGCATAAGCAGGATGGACTTCACCCCCAAATATGGTTCTGATGATGAAAAGTTTATTACAATGTAACTAAATCTTTTGCAAATAACAAGACGGCCTCACAAGCAGGACCAAATGTCTTGAGGAGCCTAGAAAGCAGACTGGCTAGGCTTCCCCCGCCCCTTTTCTGTCTCTCTCTCTTTTTAAAAACTGGATATGTAGCTTGTAGTATTTTGAAATGGATTTTGTTTTGGTTGTTGCCTGTCCTCACCCCTCCAGATGGCACACTATAAATTGTCAATTTTCTAGACATAGGCAAAGAGAAAGACAGACAAAAGACAAAGCTCTTAAGAAGATGAAAACAGAATTACCTTATCAAAGTTGCTGCCAATAAATTAATTTTAAATGATGTATTTTTTAACAACACATGCACATATACTCCTAAAAAAATAAGAACCTATCAATAATTTTTTTTTTTTGTTATAGACTAGGTTTTTGGTTGTGACTAAGTTGTTTTATTCATTGAAAAGAAAAAAATCCTCAGGATGTGGATCCAGAAGCTGAAATTAAAATTTTGACAATCTGGTATGGGAAAGTTATAGGTCAAGTTTCTTAAAGCTCTCAATTGGCTAATTTTATTTTTATTTTTAAAATTTGTTCTAACTACTTATACATGACAGAATGCATTCTGATACATCATACACAAATAGAGTATAACTTCTCATTTTTCTGGTTGTATGTGATGTAGGATCTTACTGGTCATGTAGTCGTATAAGAACATAGAGTATTAATATCTGATGCATTCTACTATCCTTCTTAACCACATGTCCCCTCCCCTCCCTTCACTCACCTCTGCCTAAACCAAAGTACTTCTATTCTTCCCTAGCTCTTCCCACCTTATTGTGAATTAGCATCTGCATAACAGAGAAAACATTCAGCATTTGGTTTTTGGGGATTGGTTTATTTCACTTAGCTGATATTCTCCAGCTCCATTGATTTACCAGCAAATGCCATAATTTCATTCTTCTTTAAAATGCCATAATTTCATTCTTCTTTAAGGCTAAGCACTAAATAAAGAAATTAAAGAAGACCTTAGAAGATGGAAAGATCTCTCATGTTCTTGGATAGGCAGAATTAATACTGTCAAAATGGCCATATTACCAAAAGTGTTATACAGATTTAGTGCAATTTCTATTAAAATCCCAATGTCATTCTTCACAGAAATAGAAAAGGCAATCACAAAACTCATTTGGAAAAATCAGAAACACAGAATAGTTAAAGCAATCCTTAGCAAGAAGAGTGAAGCAGGGGGCATCACAATACTAGACCTTAAACTATACTACAGAGCCATACTAACAAAAACGGCATGGTATTGGCACCAAAACAGACACATAGACCAATGGTACAGAATAGAAGACATAGAGACAAACCCACATAAATACAGTTATCTCATGCTAGACAAAAGTGTCAAAAACATTCATTGGAGAAAAAATTGCCTCTTCAACAAACAGTGCGGGGAAATCTATATGTGGCAAAATGAAATTAAACCCCTATCTCTCACCCTGCTTGAAATTCAACTCAAAATGGATCGAAGACTTAGGCACTAGAAAAGAGACCCTGAGACTAATAGAAGAAAAAATGGCCCCAAATCTTCACTATGTCAGCTTAGGAATTGAATTCCTTAACAAGACTCTAAAGTGCAAGAAGTAAAAGCAGGAACCAATAAATGGGATGGATTCAATCTAAAAAGTTTCTTCTCAGCAAAGAGAACAATCAATAATGTGAAGAAAGAGCCTACAGAACGGGAGAAAATCTCTGCACCTCAGAACACTAATCTCCAGGATATATAAAGAACTAAAAAAACTTAACACCCCACTGATTGGATTATTTGTAAATGGGTGACTTTACAGACACTTCTCAGAAGAAATATAATTGGTAAACAAACATATGGAAAAATGTTCAACATCTCTAGCAATTAGAAAAGTGCAAATGAAACTCTTTTAATATTTCATCTCACTCCAGTCAGAATGGCAACTATCAAGAATATAAGCAACAATAAATTTTGGTGAGAATGTGGGGAAAAAGGTACACTCATACATTGCTGATGGGATTGCAAATTGGTGCAACCACTCAGGAAAGCAGTATGGAGATTCCTCAGAAAACTTGGAATGGAACCACCATTTTTTTCAGCTATCCCACTGCTTGGTTTATACCCAAAGGACTTAAAATCAGCATACTATAATGACACAGCCACATCCATGTTTATAGTGACTGAATTCACAATTGCTAAACTATGGAATCTACCTAAGTGCCCTTCGACAGATGAATGGATAAGGAAAATCTGGATAGGCGTTTATGGAGATTAGTGAGTTTGACTAGACTGAAAATCCCCATGCCTAAGTCAGCCTTATGGATTTCAGTTTTTCTTTACTGCAAAAAAAAGGGAACACCTAGGCTTCCTTATTTACTTGCCAAGGTATGGCACATAAGGGGTGGGAGGAGTAAGGTTTAAAACTTGTCAGAAATCTTTTTAAAAAAGAGTCAGAATCTGTATTACAATAAAATTACATGGGCTGGTTAACGTGTGCGTGTTGTGTTATTTTGGTCTACATAAGCTTACCTTTTAAATCCACCCAACATCTATATGCTGCACTCCACACGTTTTTCCATGACAACTGACTATTTGTCATTGTTTCAAGGTGCTGCCACCAAAGAATCCCGTTGTTTGACATTTTGTGCCTTTGAAGTCTTATTTTCTTTGCCAGGTCCAGCTCTTGCTTACTGTCCCACTCAATAGCTCCTTTACTCTGCCCTTACTGAGTCATCTTTCAAAAAGTAGATCAAGTCCCCTCCTCTGTAAAGCCTTTCTGTAATCTTGTATATCCTCATTGATGAGGATATACATGACCTATATTTCATTTATAAATCCCAGAAACAAATAATAATACTGATTATATTTTTGTGTGTATGTGTGTGTGTGTATTATACATGTACACACACACACACACACACACACACACATATATATATATATATATATATATATATATATATATATATATATTCAAATGTTATGTGAAGTGACTGGTAGATGCCAGATGCTGTTTTAGATTCTGAATAAGACATAGCCTCTGTAGATAGATATGACTTGGATATGTACAGGTGACTCATGCAATAATAGGCCATCTCTAATGAAGTAATCTTGAATGGGATATGCTTAATTCCATTCATTTCAATTTTGGAAGAGAAATATTTATTTAAAATATTAAATCTATCTTTCACTAAGAACATAAAATTTTTGAAGATTTATATTTTAATAAGTCATGTAGTTTTTTTTTACTATACAACCTGAATAAATATAGGATTTGTCTTGTTTCTATCTAGATTTTAAAAGGCTTAAACACAGATTCAACTATGGAACCCAGTTGAAAAGCTTAAACTCAAGATTCATAGATTCAGTTATGGAGACAGGAAAAAAAAACAAAACAAACAAACAAAAAAAAAACCCCAAAACCTTCTAGGTTAATTGAACCGTATTTTCTTTCTTTTTTTTTTTTTTCCTATGTGTACTTCTTAGACAAAGTGAGTTTTCAAATGGTAGTAACTGCTACACAATAACTACAATTATTTTCAATCATCTAAAAATCATGAGAAGGTAAGCTGTGAAAATTACTTTTCACTAAAAGATTAACAAAAGGTGCTTTAGTTCTGTCAAAATTTCTCCCTTTTATACTTTTCTGATATTAGTACAAATTAGATGACTTATTTTCTTTACAGATTTATTTTATATTGTGCTCAAAATGATTTCTGTATATTTCTATTAATTTAGAGAGACGAAAGTTTGTAAAAAAAAATTCACATTTGTTTTTCTTTATGGTTCCTGTAAAAAATGTAGGCTATATTTATGGTCTGATATCTAAAAACAGACTTTAAAAATCAACAAACTGAAAAGCAAATATATGTGAGGCTCCACACTCAAATGGAAGACATGGAAAAATCATCATATCACCAGATCTGGACAGTGCTGCAAGTGTTTCAAAACACATTCGTTATTATCAGGTCTGGAGATCACCATAGTGTGTGTGTTACATGTGAATACAATTAGAAAGTGTAAACTCACTAGGGAAATGTGACCCCAAGAGTCATCTTGACATTTTGATATAATTTTTATAAGGGATATGAAATATTATCAGAGATTTAACAGTTGTTTTTAATTATGAAAGTTTGTACATAAATATTATTTGATTGGGGAAGCAGAGCAAGATGGTGTGACAATGTCTGTCAAAATCTGGATATGGCATCTATCCATCTAGGTCAAAGGCTATTGAACTTGGGTCATTTGAAGAGCTCTGATGAAGACCACATTCTCCAATGTAATAGTAACTTCTGCAGTGTACAGCACTTATTAAATTGCTACAGGTTCTTACCTGAGCAGTATAATGCTTTATTTTTAGTTTCTTTGGATGTTTCAATTGCATTTCTAAAAATAATATTTTCTTTGCACATGCAATTTTGTGCATCATTGCCCCTAATTGCATCTTTAAGATGCATGCTGTGAATATTTAGCCCTTAAGCATACCATGAACATTTTAAAATAGAGCATGCTTTGATTGCTGTGACTTCTTAATTTTCTCCATGAAATGAATATCCCTCATGTATATACTACGAAATGAACAATGCTAGAGGAAGACTCTATCCCCCAGATGGCCTGTTCAGTTCTAATTCTCATAACATGCATATTCAACAAAAATGAAGTCATGCTTATATCTAATCCCTAGGCAATCCCTAGGCAGTAGAAACATGAGGGCTATCAACATTCCAGGATCCTATGAGCTCTGGACTGCAAGGGAGGGATTTTCTACATTATAATAAAGCTTATTTCAAAGATTCTTTATAAAGGATACAGTTCCATGATTGGTAACCTATATAGATCTTTCAGCAATGGTCTCCTTGTTTGTTTCTCCTGATTTTTTCAGTCAGATAAAATGGTAAGTGTTTATCCATTCAAAAAGTATTTATTGAGTGTTTTCTAAGCAAGTCACTATGCTAAACACTTAAAGCTTACTGTATATAGAGGAATTTCACAAAGAACAAGCTAATAAATACAGTAGAGTCTGTAAAGCTTTTGTTGAGAGGTAGAATTTAAATTAGGCAGTGAGGATTAGATAGTGACCAGGCAAACTATAAGGTCCCACTGGCCTAATCTGTCCACTGACTGCTTTTGCAAATAAAGTTTTGTTAGAACACAGACACACCCATTACCCACGTATTGTTTATGCCTGTTTTTTTCAGCAGTGTTTAGTAATTGCAACAGATTTTAAAGTCTTATAAATTTGAAAATCTTTGCAATCTATCCCTTTAGGAAAAGTTTGCTGACCCCTCATAGAAGGTATCATCCATACAAAGAACAGAGAAGAGGCGTTTCCTGTAGAGAGAATCATAGAGGTAGAACAAAACAAAACATACTGTTTTAAAAGAACTGAGAACCTGGTAGCTAGAGGTGAAGTGGGAGTGGACAGTGGGAGCCAGGTGATGTTAAGCTTCAGAGGCTATATTGAGCTGTGTGGATTTTAAATTCTTTATTATTACAGGACGGCTTTGAGAGATGAGTGATGTGATCAGATTTATGTTGTTCAGAAATTTTACAACTAATCCTTATAGAGTAGTTAATATGTGTACAGTTTAAAGTTGTATGCATTGATTTATTTAATTCTTGTATTCCATGAAGTAATATGTTTATTATACTTGATTTACAAAGTAAAGCTACCATTTTCTTAATGTCATATACTGCAAATGGTGGAGGCAAGCATGGAATCCAACAGTTCTGCTTCAGTTTCTAAGTTCTTAACCACAAGGCTATATAGTCTTGCTCTACCTATAATTTTCAGAGTGGATAGTGTGACATGTGTGCATGCGTGCGTGTGTGTGTGTGTGTATGTGTGTGTGTTTACAGAAACAGGAAAGAAAGTACCTTTGTAGATTATGAAAATAGTAAAGGTGTAGTATGTGGTATTGGCCTGAGTGTGGGATAGAACATTAATATGAAAAATAAGTCACTTAGATGGAGAAGGGTAGAAAGAAGTAGTCTTCCACATTCAATACTAAAATTTAGTAAAGTAGGAGTGAGATTGAAAAGGGTACCCTAGATTTTCAGCCTGGAATCCATTGTTTTGGACAGACACTTTAAATAATAGCATACTGTTTTATGGAAATAATAATTTGTTCCATGGACCAATAAGGACAGTGAATTTGACCCAATATTTCTGCTTTTGACCAAAGTATGGAGGAAGATTATTTCATTCTTATCTTTCATTTAATGTTTTGTTTATAGCCTAACAAAAAAATGCTAGTCCTAATGACACACTTTATTTCTATATTAAAACTTTTTAGAAGATGAGAGAATGTAGAACAACATGATTGAATAAGAAACAAATCATATGAGAGAAAATCAGGTGTCACAACCTGGTTATAACATAATAAGAAGAAAATACATATATATCCAAAGGAAATGAAGTCAATATGTAGGAGTGATATCTGCACTCTCATGCTCATTGCCACACTCTTTGAAATAGCCAAGATAATGGAATGACCTAAGTATGCATCAACATATGAATGGATATAGAAAATATTTTATATATTTACATATATAATTTGCAAAATACATATGTGTGGATTTTTAATTCTTATCATTACAGGAAGGCTTTGGGAGATGATTGATGTAATCAGATTTATGTTGTTGAGAAATTTTATAACGGATACTTATAGAGTAGTTACTATGTGCACAGTTTTAAGTTGTATATAGAAATCATGTATATACACACAAACAGTAGAATACTATTCAGTCACAAAAAAGGAAATCTTGTCATTTTTGGCAGCATGTCTGAATCTGGAGGACATTATATTGAGTGAAATCAGAGCCAGGCACAGACAGACAAGTTCTACATAATCTCACTCATTTGTGAAATAAGAAAGAGTTGATTTCATAGAAGTAGTTTCAGAATGTTGGTTAAAGTGACTTCAGCTAATAACAAATGCTGTATTCTTGAAAAATGCTAAGAAGGTTATATTCATTGCCCTCACACTGAACGATAACTGTGAGTGTTGCACCTGTTAATTAGCTAGATTTAGCATGTTTACAATGTATGTATAGTTCAAAACATTATGTTGTACATGACAAATTTTATCCATCATCTTAAAAAAGAAAAGATAAAAACTTTCACATTAATTTTACAGTACATAATGTGTTCATTTTTTTGTAGTTGTTGTTTCAATAAGGATAGTTACCTTTGAGTAAAATATCTGCCAAAGAAAACACTATTTACATGTAAAAATGTAATTTCTGCTTTTGGAGCTGGAAGGTTTGCTTTTATATATAGGTCAAAAAATTATTTTGTTCACACTAAAAGTAAGGATGTACTTTTCCTTAACTATAGGTGGCATGTTATAGATATTTTGAGTTAGAATAAACAATTAGGAATTAAATATAACCAGTTATTAGCTATTGGCAAAATAACAGAAGCTGAAATTACGTTATTTAGGAAATAACTCTCTTTAGTAATAATAATAAGGTTCCCAAAACTTTATGGAGGTAGCAGAACAATCTTTGGGGTAGAGAACATAAATGAAAAAAAAAAAGTCTTCTTTCTTTCAAGAATTCATGAATACCTTTTAATTTTGGAAAGGGGATATAGCATATCTTAATACAATTGCTGAATATTATAAAGTTAAAGAGTTATCTCATGTAAGAGAATTACACTTGAGTTATGTGTATTAAAAGCACCTGAAACTCAGTCCAACCTTCACTTTTCTTCATTTTTAAAATATATAGGATTATTAAAATTATAGAAATATTTAAAAATGATCAGCACATTTAATACTGTTTTTCTAGATTTTAAAATGTTCTATATTTTGCAACAAAATAAACAAAAATAAATATAATACAAATAAATGTTAATATATTTGTTTCTTAAAGATTAATAAACCAGTATACAATAGGCAGAAGTAACTATCATAAGTTTTTCATATAACAATCATGCTGAAGAGTACATGATATAAATTTAGTACAATGTAGCATTCTGTTTTTATGTTTTCATGCAAGTAAAGTTGAATGTGATTTAGTAAATGTTATGGATGTGTTTATTTCTTTTGCATTTTAACTTTATATTACAATTCTAAATCCTACAAATGTTCCCTAATACAACAAAGGGCAGTTAAATAATAAGTTCAAAATAAGAAGTCAGTCTCACGAAGAAGTATTTAGTATTTTTATAATTGGAAAAGGAATAAAAGGATAAAAATTTAATTTTGCAATGTGCTTAATTTTCAAATACTATTATCAATAAATAATATTCTGTAAAAATATATTATTGATGATAGAATTTAAGCTATCATTTAGATGACCAATTCTGCTTGAAATTGTGTGCATAAATTCTAGTTATGTTTAATTTTGCCAATAGAGTAAAATTATAATACATTAATGAATCTTAAATGAAAATGTTCATATTTTTCTCATCTAGGTGTGAGGTAGGATGGAAAAATAAAGATAGGTAAAAAGAAGACTAACAGGGAAGGTGTAAGAAGCTAACTTTAAATCTAAGAATCTCCATGTGCATCTTCAACTTTCCTCTCCAAGCCTGCTTTCCTCTGTTATAAATACTTTAAAAGCCCTTGAATCTCAGAGTACTTTGAGTCCAGTTAACTAATGCCTACCTACATTGTTGCTGACTTATACAGTGAACCTTCCTCAGACTAAATAATGCCTTGGGAAAAGAATTTTTTGAAACTTATCATATGGGATCTTCTAAATAGTGCCTGTTATCTAGATGACATCGTCCTAGAGATCCTAAAAGAAAAGCAGTCACCACGACCCACATGTGCTCCAGGATTAGGAGAGTCAAGATCACCAGGCTGATGACACTCCCAGGAACTTTTGATCTTAACTGTTTACAAAGTTTTCTTTAAAAGGAAAGGCCCAAGACTCCAAAAGCGTGTCTCATTCTCAAGTGCCTACGCTCCTTCTGCTTTGAATGTATATCTTGCACAATTGCTTATTTTCCTGAATAAGTTTCCTTGCTTTCCTAAATAAAACTTTGTGCCTCTTTTGATGCATCCTGAAATTTCTTTCTGTAGTATAAGTCTCAAACCTGCTATGGCCAAGTTGAAATTCCTTTTTCTCCTGGGACCTCTTTAGATACCTATCCAGTGACAGGTATACTTACAAACATTAATACAAACAGGTACACACACATCCATACACAGTGTACATTTATAATTTTGCAACCTCAACAATCGCAGAAATGTAACAAAGAATTGAAAAATATATAGTCTAATATCATTTCTTCAAACTATTTCTTCTAATCATTCTTCAAATGAGTACATTAAAAACTCTGCCTCAAAGATAATACTGAGTCATAAATTTACTTTTACCCCCACAAATTTATACCATTGTAAACTGATTTTTTTTAGAATAAAAGTAAAAATAATACTCATATAATATTTGGAAAGATTATTAAATCTAAAAAATATTCTATCTATTTTAGATACATCAAAGATTTCATTTGCCATTTATGTCAATCCAAAGCCACTTGTAGGTATTGAATCTACTTTAAAAGTATTTGAAGGGAGGGAGACAACACAAGTTTTACAAATAGTCATAGAGTAATCAATTGAAGACAAATTATGAATGGAAGAGCATTTTCTCCCCATAAATCATGTTTTTATAAAGTTAAACTATATGACTTCATATTTATTTTATTACTAAAAAATTATGAGTAAACTGGGTTTAGAAATATAACTTAGAGTAGCATCAAACTAAATCCTTTGCAATTTTTCCTTAACACCATTAAACTCTGTGTGTGTACATTATTTCTTAGAGTTCAGTTTTTTCAATATGTGCAAATATGTATATTTATATATAACAAAAAGCTTTATTGCAGGAATTGTACTGTTACTATTTAATGCAACCAAAGTATAATAATGTTTAAAACTTTATGAACATATAATTTGGACAATTTCTTGGCTGGAAGATCTCCCCACTATCCAAAATCTTATTCTGGTGAGATAGTTTTCTTTTTTTCATTTCAGAGATGAGATGATTTATATTTCATACTGTGAGCATATTCTGAATTGCAAAATCCTCTGTGGGAAGAGATTGATAATTTTTAGAAACAAAAACTTTGTTTTTATTCTATCACTTTTATTTTGTTCTCATTTGTTTATGAGACAATTAAATTCTCATTTCTAGTATCCTCATTTTTTATATTGATTCATTTTTCTACTGTGAATATATAATACCTTATTCTAATATCTTAATACATAAATACTATGTGAATCTCAATAAGTTTTGAATCACTGCAATCTTGTAACAGTCTTAAATATTCTTAAACAGTTCTTCTATTTATTTATAGGCCAGAAACATTTGAATCATTTTACAATAAACTGTTATAGACTTTTAGAGACTAGTTATGTGTGTGTGTGTATGTGTATATATATATATATATATATATATATATATATATATATATATATATACATATATATATATATATCATTTATATATATAAATGATAAATTTACTTATATAAACTGAAAATGTCATATAAAGTTTGGTTTGAAACAGGATTTTTATTAGACCATATTGGCTGTAAGTCTGTTTTATCTTAATTTAGTCTCAAAGGAATCCAGTGGTTTTATGTGGGCAGCATTTTCATTCACTTCTGGAAAATTCTGTAGTGAGTTGAGTAGCAAATTCCTTTGTCATGGCTTACAAATTCTTACATGGTCTTTGAAAAGTTGAACAAAAAGGTGCATGTTGATTCTTCTACCTCTCAAAGAAATTTTGCTTTGCCCTTTTGATCCTAGCAGTACAAAAGAGACATATTGCAAATAGGGTACCTCCTTAGCCACAGTATTACCTGCAGCCTATGGCAGAAAATTCTCAGAATTAGTCATTATCCTCACTTATTCTTGTTCACCTTTCTTTACTTCAATTTTTAAAATTCCGCCAAATTCATACATGTAAAATTTTTTTTTTGAAGTCAGGTGGTATTAGAATGATTATCATAAAAACTAGCCTAAGGGAAAAAGATAAAATATTTCTAGGGCAGCCTAGGTGATTTAGTGAGACTCAGTATCAAAACATATATTTTAAAAGGGCTGGGGATATAGCCCCCCTTTTTTATAGTGATAGAATACTTGCTTAGCATGTGCAAGACTGTGAGTTCCATCCTTAGTAAGACAAAAAACAAATAAAAAATGAACAAAAACCCCCAATACCCCGATAAGCCTCCTGTTGTAGTCAGCTTTTTTGCTGTTGTGACTAAAGGAGCTGACCAGAACAACTGTAAGGATGAAAGGTTTATTTGAGGACTCATGGTTTCAGAGCTCTTAGTCCATAGAAGGCTGGCTCCATTTCTTGGGCTCAAGATGAGGCTGAACATCAAGGTGGAGAGTGGCCGAGGGAAGAAGCTTACATGACCAACAGGTAGCAGAGAAAGAGACTCCACTCTCCAGATACAAATATATACACCAAAGCCACACCCTGATTCCCACCTCCTGCAACCACATGTTATAATTTCAGTTACCATTTAGTTAATCCCTATCAGGGGATTAAACTACTGATTGGGTTAATCCTATCATTTCTCTTCTGAGCGTTTTTGCATTGTCTCACACATAAGCTTTTGAGGGACACCTCAAATCCAAACCATAACACCTCCAAACCCCCCAAACAACAAAAACTAACTTAAGGAATGGTACAGATTCCCATGATCCCTATACTTAGGCTTAATTCCAGAGGTAATTAAAATAAAACTTTCAAATCTTTCATCTGGTAGCTCCTTTTGTATCTCTATAAATGCATGTTTACTGATTTTTTTTAATATATACTAAGTTTGGGCCTAATGTGTTACATTATTATGTTAGAGGAGAACTTGACTTTCATTTGTATTACCTCACCCATCATAACTCCTATCTCTGTCTCTCAGCATGTCTGTTTGTCTATCTATCTACCATCTATCTATCTGTCTTATTCTCTTTTTCTATGCATACTCACAAAGGTGAGCACACACACATACACACACCCCAAAACATATATAAAGTCAACCCTCTTCATCCCAAGTTTCCAAACCCATGGGTTCAAATAACTACAGATGAAAAATATTTGGAAAAAAACGATTGCATCTGAACTGAACATATATAGACATTTTTCTTGTTTTTATTTACTAAACAATATAGTATAGCAATCATATGCATAGTGTTCATATTATATTAGGTATTATATGTTATGTAGAGATAATTTAAAGATGATTTATGAGAGATTGTGTATATGTTGTATGCAAATTAAAAACCATTTTCCATAAGGGACTTGAGAGTGTATGAATTTTGTGTCTCTGGGAATCCTAGAACCAATTCCCCTGGGATATCAAGGGACAACTATGTGTGTGATTCTCTCTCTCTCTCTCTCTCTCTCTCTCACACACACACACACACACACACACACACACATTTTAAGTTATTTTTGAGAAGCCTACTTACATGTTAGTTTCTCAAAGAACTATGTCAACAGTTCTTTTTGAAGAGATGGGGATTGATTTATAAAATTTTCATTTTTTACAAAGATACAAATGCTGTTCTAAATGTTCTTTGTTCCATATCTTGCATTTTTTCACCATTACCTAGCTCTCAGCTCTGCTCCATAACATGGATGAGTTTATCCATACTACCCACACATGTGCTTGTCTTTCCCCTGGAGATAGTTCTCTAGCAGATATCCATCTTATAGCTCTTATGTGCTGTGTTGATCTCTTGGCCTAACTGAACAGCTTTTATGATGGGAGCTTGCCTTCAAAAATAGATTGCCCTATTTTCCAGGATTCTATATCTTCTCTCTCTCTCTCTCTCTCTCTCTTGATTACTCCCTTTCCTAAGGTTTATCCAGAAAGGATCCCAGAGCAGGTGAGTGGGATGAGCCATAGCTCTTGTAAATGGAGTCAGACCAGTTTCTCTAAAAAGGTGATCTTTGAGCTGAAGCTTGAGTTAAGGACAAGGATGTAGTATGTGGTGGGTGTGAGTATGTTGTGGGAAGAATAAATTTATTGTCATGGGGGAAACTAAGAGTGGTACCCTACCAAATTCAAGATTTACTAAAGCAGGTTCTAGGTTCTCTAGGGTTTCACAGTCTATGATCAGAGTTTTGTAATTAATTTTTACTTTAATAAGAAATCACTGGCCAGTTTTGAGTCAAGAGTGGTAAGAGAAAAATCTTAAAATAACATAGACATAATGAGAGCTGGCTTCTAGACAAGAAAGCTGCTGAAGTAGATAGAAAATGACTGGAAGTATTGAGTGAAAAATAATTATCTTTAAATAATAACAAATGCTACAATACTTAAGCAGGATGAGGACTCCAAAAACATGCTTTGTGGCAATCTACCCAGATTAAGATATACAGATGGTGAAGAAACCAAAGCATATGCACTGAACAATTTCAAAAAATTTTAACCCCAAGTTTGAAGGCAAGAAAGAAGATCTTACTTGATGGGGAACTATAGTTAAGTAGGATCATGGGAATTGTAGATCAAGAATATTGGTGTGGAAGGAAAGAGTAGAAAGAGGCTATAGATACAAATAGCAAATAAGAGATAGTGGGAACCAAATGTATGTCTAAAGAGAGGGAGGACCAGCCTGAATGGTGTAAGGAAAATAATATGGAGACCCAGAGACAAGATGCAGAGGTAGGAAAGATGGCAGAATGGCAGATGGGCCAAGCTGCCAAGCTTTATTTATATCAATAGTTTACTTTAGGTCATTAGCATCATTATTCTTATTGTATTCTTATCATATCATTCATTGTATTAGTAGACAGGTTACAGACATAGCAGCATTGTGCAGTTTATTCCTCAGTCACATACTAAGTTGCAATGTGCAAAGTTAGGAGCTTTGTGTAGCTCTCAAGAAAGTCCATTTTATAAAGGTACTGTTATGTGAATAGGTTTAGGCTCAGTGAAACATTGTGGTTGTATAACAAGAGAGCTCCTTTATTCCCAGGAGCTGTGTGCCTGAGATCAAGGTCGAGGCTGATAAGACTCTAGTAGAATTGCCACAGTAGCTGGACATAGCACATATATTAGTTATCTTAGGTAGTTGCTAAGAGAAACTGCAGGGCATTCTAAGGGTGGGAAACAGAGTGCCAGTTACCACCCACCTCTGCCCCGCCTCGGGAGTTTGCTCAACAGAGGAATGCTTCCTTGTATATTTCCATGGTCAGAATTCTTACAGAATAAGAATAAGGAGCTCTACCTTTGATCTAAAGAGATTTTGAAAATGAAAGCTTAGAACAGAAAACAGAGTTCCATCAGATGAGGGTTAACCAGTATCTTTTATTCATTTAACAAATATGTATGGGCATCTATTTTCTAGACATACTCTGTGGATGTAATGGACATATTGATAAGATTCATTTTCTGCTCTCAAAATGTATACAATTAGTAAGAAAGGTGGAAAATTAAATAGATCTTTTATTGCAATGACACCATCTGAGATAATGTGGGTGGATAACAGAAGTGGAGTCTGTCTTTGTACTCAGGTAAGAAGCCGAGGGAGCTTGCACAAAGCAGGTGGTGACTTGCTGACTTCTTAATGGCAGACACAGAGAGGGGCAGAGGAGAAAACTCCTGTAATGCTCTGGAGAAAACAAATCAACCTTAGACATTGGAAAGCAGCTGCTCAGGAGGGAGGCCTTCCAGAAGTTCAGAAGGTGAGAGTACAGAGCAAAGTCTAGGTCTTCAACTTTCACAAGCATCATGTTTTACCATTAAGGTACTATCATAGGCCATGCAGGTGCAGACATATGCAAGTGGTTAATACTAACTCAGAGAAGGGAAAATTGTAGGTAAGTAAGTAAGACTACAGATTTGAGAAGGCTGATAATTTTTGCATAATGCTATGAGAAAAAAAGAGATGAATAGAAGAGATTTCAAAACATAAAAAAAAAAATCCAGGTGAAAACCTGAATTCATGCTCTCTCAATATGTGCATTTTCATGACTTCCTCAGGGAAAATTTGGTAACTGA
This sequence comes from Marmota flaviventris, assembly GCF_047511675.1. Taxonomy (NCBI): domain Eukaryota; kingdom Metazoa; phylum Chordata; class Mammalia; order Rodentia; family Sciuridae; genus Marmota; species Marmota flaviventris. Next base: position 93,977,640 of record NC_092503.1, on the reverse strand, counting down.
GAGGTAATCATATGAGGTATATCCTGATTAACTTTAAGGAGAGTGTAAAAATAATCAAGCTGACATATATTCTAGTGGTAGCAAGTGCTTTCATGAGATGGTTGATAACCATGTTTAGCAGGTGAAGGCAAATGGCTAAGCAATCTCATTGAGAACTTAAAGTATTATTTTTTAAAAAGAGAATATGAAAGACTCAGGATAGATGGGTGGTAAGCTCTGATCAGAAAGAGTTTCAGATCTTGAGATCTGAGTTTTGAAATGCTTCAAATGTTTAAAAGAGCAATGATTTGATCACTGAAGTCTTGTGTATTCAGAGGACTATATGGACATTCGAAGAGTTTACGCAGAGATGACACAGAATTCAACCCATGAAATATTGAAAAGTGAATAAACAAATGGGCCAGTGTATGAGTGGATAAAGAGATAAATGAATGCATAACTGAAAGTACAGAAGCAGAGTGTAAATGTTAGTGCATCTTAGAAGTTGGGTAATAAAAGCAACAAGAACTAAAGGGAAGGTAATTGATGAGAACCACAGAACATTTGGGTGAAAATATATTTCATTCTTAGGGTGACACCCAGTCTATTTTGTCTGGATGTTTATATGGGTTAATCAATATGAACAATGAAATTTTATCTTGTCAATATATGCCAATGTCTAACAAGACAAAATCCTATATGATGATTTCTTAGAGTTTTATAAAATATTGACTTAATTTCTTGCTTCATAGACTAAGTTAAAATTCTCTGTGTTTTTCATTTGCAGAGCATATTTAATAATAGTGGCTCTGCTGGCTATTTTTATTTGCCTCTCCAGATGAGCTCTTTGCTTATTTCCTCCCAGTTCACAGCCCAGGAAGCTGACAAGTAAGGGCTTCAATGGACTGATATGTTTTCTGGGGTCCAATTTGGTTCTGTCAACAGGAACTCTAGTAAGAAGCCAGCTAGAGCAACAGAGTGCATTTGGGCTGTGTATCCCTCCAGCTTCATTCCTCTCCCAAGCTGGGTTCCTCTGCTGAATGTTACAGGTACTCTCAAGGTCACCCGCTTGACCCAGCTGGCTGTCTCATCCCAGGTTTTGGTAACTGTTGACTCTGTTAGCCCCTGAGGACCGAGGAGTAATAAAAGCTCCTCTAGTGCCAGGTCCAGAGTTTCTGTCTTTTTTATGGTTTCTCCATATCTTGACTATTCAGAAATAAGTTTTCTTTTATGAAACCACCCTCAAATTGCTCTAATTCAACTGTGCTACCTGTTTCCTACTGGGATCCCAACTGTGGCAGAATTAAAAACACCATTTACATATTACTATTAGCCTATTTCAAAAATTTATATATATATTTAGTTGTAGATGGACACATGCTTCATTTTGTTTATTTACTTTTATGTGGTGCTGGGGATCCAACCCAGGGCCTCACACATGCTAGGCAAGTGCTCTAACACTGAGCTACAACCCCAGCTCCTCAATGTGTTTTTATGATCTTGCAGTATTTTTGCATATCCTAGTTTTATATTATATCATTATCTTTGTAAAGATTTTTTTTATCAAGTTTTAATTTATATTTTCTGTTTTTATTTAAACTTTAGTTAGTAGAAGGCAAAACCCCAAACATAAATGTTTCTAAATGTCTTAATTAGTTCCTACTGAGGAAGATTAGTGTAACACAGTATTTTCTTCTTTCCTTGGCATATGAGATACCCAGGGATTTCTAGAGGAGTTCATTAGGTGTTGATTTATCTGCCCATTTTTAAAAATATTGTAGGCCATGATGTTGGCCAGCTTGGTTATGTTGAGTTGCTAACAAGTCAGAAGGCTTTTGTCTTGGCAAGAATGGAGTTATAGATGAACACTGGATATAGGTGTTGCCATAAAAGGAGAGAAATTGCTTCTCACAAACTTTTAGTTAAATTGGAAAGCAGGTTGATCACTGTTAACACTGCAGATAATTGACCAGAAACAAAGATGATGTATAGAACAAAAGCATTAATGCTAGAAACAGCCTGTTGTGTTTGTTTTTGGCAATCGACTAAGTGACCACTGAGAAAATCCTAAAAGGCAAAGAAAACAATCCTTTATAACAGAAATCTTTATCCCAAGATGAAATGCATTAATTTAAAAAATATTGTATTTAAATTTTTAAGCTGAAGTCATGTAAGAACTCTGTTTCTAGTTAATTCTTAATTGATTTTAAACACTAAGAGTTACTTACAACCTGATATTAACTTGTTTTTAAATAAATGGACATTTTTCTTCATCTTATAACAAGGGTAAACATCTACATGTCTGAAACCAGTACTGAATGTGTGGCAATGTTTTATGCATGGAAGCCTAGTTTGCTAGTTTGTGTGTGTTTTTTGTATGTGTATTTGTACAATCCACCACACTCTGCCCTCCACCCAAGCTGTCATTGGTATCCCCAAGCTGATTGTTCTCTTCTTTATCTCATGGTAGAGGCAGAAATAACATAAAAATGAAGTTTCCAAACTAGTTTGAACCAGACATACTCAGACTTGGCATTGTTTTTCTACCATCTATACTGATCTATCATAGAAGAAAATGGAGCAAAGAGAACTGTAATAAATGGTAAGTGACTGGATCCTTGGATTGAAGTCCATCGTATTGAGTGGATGGATCTTGGTGGCCACTCCTCTCCACCTTTATGGTCTTGAAACTTTGAAGTTCCAATCACATACCAAGAAAGAGGTTTTTGTAAGGTAGTGTAATGAATAGTCTGGGATTCTATGGAAATCCATAGAAGATGTCCTTAAGGCAAACAGACTATGTGTGCACTTCCAGCAGAAATGAACTCTGAGCTGATTTCTCAAAGGAGGGAAGGACTTACTTATCCAGCAAAGTGCCACAGGAACAGCTCTAGAAATATAAACATCATGTTTAGAGACACAATCTATAAAGAACACATGACCATTCAGTGAGCAATAAACAGAATACCACTGAAGTATAAAGCATGGTAGGCCAATGCAGGTGAGGAAGAGGAGGATGGCAAGGTGATCAGGAATGTGGACATAATACACAAAGTACCCTGGAATATGTCAGCTGGGGGTATGCCCTGAAGAATGACATTTGTCAGCTATATCACAGAGCAAAAATAAAAACAAAAAACAAAAAACAAAAAAATTCTCTTTCTCCCCCAAATCATCCCTAGTCTCTGGGATGAACATCCTCATCTGTCAGCCAGAACTTGTTCAGTATTCTTTCAACCAGAGACAGATAAACACAAGTCAAAGACCATAGCTACTCCATGCCATAAAAGGTTTTTGACCTTAGCTAATAAGTAAAGCCAAAGTTTGATTCTGGTATATACACAATCAATTATTCTTAATTATCTGCTATCCTTAGAGAACATGGAAATTCAAACTGGTGGCTATTTCTATGTTGTCTTTTTCTTTTGGAACTCATTAGGTTTCTTCTTTTGAAGTAGATTAACTTTCTGAAAATGTTTTGCTTAGGATACTGCAAGATCTCATTATCTAATCAAACATCAAAAGCAAGTCAGGAAAAGGGTTTTCTGTAATGTGTTAGACTCATTAGGAATTTCAGGGATCTCTTTAGCTTAGAAAATGAAATTCACAGGCACGCGTGACAACTAGTTAAGCTACCTGAATGGCTAATGCTCAGGTTTTCTATGTCTAGCTTTGTCTTGCATTTCTCAGGATGGTGTGTCTTTTCATTTTAGTGAAAAGTGTCAAACGACTAGAATTATGCTATATTAAAACAAAAGTGGATATCATGAGACAAATTATGTTACTTTTAAAAATTACTATGTTCATAACTCATACTACTATAATGCATCACTTAGATCAAGGGTCAGTTAAGTATCCCAAAGTCATAACTAGAAGGATTTATTTATGTTTACTCAGCCAGATTAAGGAAAGAGAAAACTCCTAAAAGGTAAAGGGTTTCAAGCATCTTTCTGTATAGCTACTGGTCCTGCTTTGAGTGCTATACTTCAATTTTCTGTGAAGCAAGTGAGGCCCAGAGGGTCCAGGAGGCAGGAGCCCCTATCCCTACCATGGCCCAATAGGACTGTGGGGACTTTTTCTGCAACTCTTCATACTATAGCACTCGATTTCCAGGTCCTTCTATACGGTGTGCTGCACTGTTACCTCTGAATTATGGAAGTTAATGCTCCTTTTTGCCACTGGTTGAAGCCCTCCTCTGGCTCCATCCCCATTCTCAGTCTGCCTTTTCCTTTCGTCTTAGGTGCCAACTTCTGCCTCTTCTACATCTTAGGTGTTCACACTAAATCCTGGACATTAGGAGGAAGTGATAACTTCTTGTTGACTCACAACTTCTCTTTTGGGCTACTAAATATATAAATATATATTTGGCTTGCTACATATATAAATATATACATTTGGGTCTACTTAATACCAATGGTGCCTAGGGTTCAATGATGTGAGCAGAACATGTTCAGAACAAGAGGAACTGACCACCTGTGGGGAAATGGGGTGAAAAACCACTTTTTTCTTCCAAATTTTCTGTAATACTGAGAACAGGACGCTACCAGGTTCTAATTAGGTAGTTCTCCATGTGTTTGTGTATCTCTATTTAGCTAGCTAACTATCTCAAAGAAAAGTCTCACTACTGTAAGTTTTGTTTTTCTTTTTCTTTTGATAGCTACATATATCAGTTTTCTATAATTTTAACTAGAAAACTATTTATTTTTATTAGTATTAGTATTCTGTAAACACAAAAGGATGATAAATTTGACGGATGAAAATTGGATGGCTTCTAATTGAAAAAAATGTTATTATTTTACAGAATTGATGATGTTCTTTATTACCAGTGAACAAGAGCATCTAATACCTTTTCTTCATTTTAATTTTTTTTGCAGTGTATTTTTTGTGTTTTGTGTTAGTATTGTACATTGAGCAAAAGTATCATCAGTCTTAAATATATACAACCTAACTTACAAGTGGACAAATATTCAGCAAAACTTCACAAGTTAGATTAGTCTGAAATGCACAATGCACTAAAAGAAATAACATGTATTTCTTTGAGTGTTGAGGGATACTTTAATGGGGAAACAATAGCTTCTTACAATGGATCTGCCATGATATTTAGAGATAACACATAAAAGAGTATTTAGCATGTCAATTATAGGTAAAATGGTTTTTAAAAACTTTGTCATTTTAAGTTATTTTACCATTCCCTTGAAATACTTTGTCACATTCTTTCTTAATCTTACACCCATACGTGAAAAATCACAAGTGCCAAATGAATTGACTTTTACTCTTCCTTATTCCATTTTCAATTCATTCCCCAGAATAAGTACATGTTTAAAATTTAAAACCTATCTTTTCCTTTATCCTTAGAAGAAAGTTCTTCATGCATTTTTAAATAAAGATTTTAATAATTGAGGGAAAAATAAAAAAGGCTTATCATATGACTTCAGCCTATATTTTCTACATTGAATGTAAAATAGCATCATAGGAAGGTTTGTTCTTCCTCATTGCTCTTTCTCTCCCAGTCTCTGTTATCCAATTTTAAGTTATTAATGGTCAGGACCTGAGGTCGAGTTACCATAAAGCTGGGGTATCAGGACTCATCATTTACACTGTTTCCTTTCAAGAGCCTGAGAAGAGCTCTGGGAATGTATTACCATGACCTTACATTTTTGTCAAATCTTCTAAAACAAGACAATATAACCTCAGATTAAGCCTCACTATTTTCTTTTTTTTTCTTTTAATCTTTTCTGTCACACTTTTCCTTGGCTTGAACAATTTTGGAGTGGCCAAAATTTTGGTACTACTGATAACAGTTGCATTGGGAATACATTATTTAGGATTTTATGGATCATGTTTATGAGGTTCACATTCACTAACAAGAATCATTGGCTTATATTTAGACATCCTGGTATAAGAAAGAATTTCAGGATTATTCCTACCATCCAGTGTCCTGATTAACCTGACATCATGAAAATGAATATGTCCAATGAGCATATCAAAATAAGAATATGTTATAAGAAGTATGTGAATTTACTTACGATTAATCACCATATGAGAAAGTTGGAATGCCCTAGAATTTTACCATAACAGATATAAAAGAAACATATATGTCTTCCAAAATTTGCTGTTGTTTAAGTTTGGGCTTTCTCAGAAAGAACCTGAAGCAAGAATTTGAATGTAGATAGTTTATATGATATGCTTCTTAGTTTTTGCATTACTATAGTCTACTGATGAAGTAAAGGGAGGTTATTTATCTCACATTTTGGAGGCTTCAAGTCCAAACAGCATAGCACAGACTTGGTGAGGCCCACCCCTTAGCTAACTTATGGTGAATGGTAGATGGCAATGGCAGAAATGAACGAGAGAAGCTAGCAAAAAATTACATCTCCAACCAGAAACAGAAACTAGGAAGGCAGGGCCTACAGCAGGCTTTTATGAGTCCTCTGGCAAGAATACCAAGAAGTCCCAGGAAAACAGCTTCCTAAGGGCAGAGACTTAATGACTTTCATTAGAGCCCACCTCTGAAAGGTTCCAGAGTACTTCCCAATATACACCCTGGGGACCAAGTCTTTAATGGGCCTTTGGGTCTTACTCAGACCCCACCAAAAGCATAGCATGTGGGATATGATCCAGGAATAAAGCAATAGGGGGAGAATTAGGAAGGAAAAGTCCATATGGTGTGCTATTGAGGATTTTTCTCTGGGTAACACAGGCTTGATTCTCCAGAACTTTGGGAAATGTAGGGAATATCTCTCACAGTTATCAGGCTGAAGGATCAGAAGCTAGGGCATTACTGATCTCCTCTCCACCTCAGTTAAGTTCTGGTAAGCTGAGCAAGAATCAAGGAAATGACCTGAAATCAGAAAAGCAGAGAGATACACCATTGAGGTGGATTCTGGCAGCTGGTATCCAATTGTTCATCAAAACTGAGACTAAAATTAGAAGTGGGCCAGAGATGTAATGTGGAGAAACAAAACATCTATTACAGGTCAGTTTTTTCATCTTGATTTTTTTTGTACTAGGAATTGAATCAGGGGGTGCTTTACCTAGTACATTTTATCTTTTATTTGGAGTTGATAAGAGTCTCACTAAATTACTGAGGCTGGCCTCAAACTTGTAATCCTCCTACCTCAGCCTCCACCTGAGTTGCTAGGGTTACATGTGAGATCCATTGCACTATATTTATCTTCATTTTTATAAAGAAGAAATTGAAGTTCACTGAAGTTAGGTCAGTTATCTAAGATGCATGGTAAATCAGTGATAAGAATTATGACCTGAACGTACACTTGTCTGATACCAAAGGTCATTTTCCATCACATCACATGCCTCTGTGGGAAGAAGGGCAACTAAGCCAATGAGTCTTGTATGCTTGATACTGTTCTGTAAGATGACATTTCTAAGCAGGGCTGATGGGAGCAGATAAAGGTAATATGATAGTTAAGTATTGTGCTGTTCTATTTCTAGTGCCTGCTGTGTAGAGGTGAATATTCCTGGCTCTTAGCTTGTAGAAACAGATAGCTCAAACTCCTTACTCTAATCCAATTTCTATTATTAGTGATTACATCTACATAATCTTTAAATATCCAATTGAGGATATTACATGACTAGATAAACCTGAGGGAAGTCCATTGCCCTATGACATCCAGGAGGCTAACAGCCGTGGTATGGTAGACAATTCTCAGGATTACACCTTTGTCTCTACTTCCAGAAGAAAGAGAACTATACTAGTTGTGTGATTGATCCTGAATATGAAATGTGAGCTGGAATGATGAGTGACATTTCTGAACTAATGCACCTGATCACTGGTGCTCAATTCTTCAGCCCTCTTTTCCCATGCTGTGTAGATGGTAGAAGCATGTATTTGTATAGATAAGGCACAGAGAAAATTAGTCTGTTAACACTGAGTCTCCAGATGGAGTACAGCATCCATGGAAGCATGGTGAACTTTACATGTGTGAGAAATAAACTTTTGTTTTCTCAAACCAATGAGACTTTGGAGGTTGATTGTTGCTATAGCATCTCATGAACTAAATTCAATAATTGAACAGCAAGACACATTCTAAGCCTAGGTTCTTGTGACTTCAAAAGCCAAATATGCTCTTGTAAATATAAAATTTTATCAAGTTCTAAATTATTTTCAAAGTCTTACTATATGTTTGGTTATAAAAATAATTTATAGGACCATGTGTATACTTCAGTTATAAAGTGCTTGCTAAACATGTGGGAGCCGTAGGTTTGATTCCTCACACAAACCAAACAAAAAAAGTAATAGGTGAAGTATATGAACATTTTGAAAAATACAGAATATACTCAGAAAGAAGTGAAAAACATCTCATAGTCTCAATACCATTCAAATTTTTATATTTACACTTCATCTCATTTACTATTTATGTTTATGTATATATTTTTGCATTATTGACATATTATTGCAAGAGAGTTTGTATGCTACTTTTTTACATTAGATACCTTTGATAAGTCTTGTTCAATGTCATTAGAAATTCATGGCAAATTTATTTTCTAATGCAACTTGGTTGGTTGAAGTGTGGAAATAATTCCTTGCTTTTTTTCCTCTCCTGTCAGCTCTCCTTTTCCTACTATATAATACACATTTCTTATTATTCTTTATCACACAAAAATCGTTGCAATTTTATTTGTTCCCTTACCCAGAAGCCAGGCCCCACATGATGAGAAATATTCTCTGACTTCCATTTCACAGTTCAGTTACCCTCAATGAATCAGTAAGATATTCAAGCAAAATCGCAGCGAGTGTTCCTGCTGACCAATGGTTTGCCTTACTGTCTTATGAAATCATAATCTTGTACTTCTTACCTTGAAGTTTATCCTACGTATTTATCTTTATTCTATGCATTTATTTTTTTACATATGCTTGAGATCCCTGAAAAATATCACAACACTAAATTTGTGTTATGATCAGGTTAGATGAAGAATGATTCAAAGTCAAAATACAACATGAACTTTTCAACTGCCAAGTTGAGGAAATGCTATAGAAATAAACTTATGATAAATTTTGCATAGGGAAAATATTATATCTTTATTCTTTTGGATGAAAAAACTAACCCAGGAGAAAATAAATATTTTTATTTGTTAAGACATTCAAAATGACTCTGTTGCCTTAGTTTAGATTCACAAAAGACAAAAAACATATTTAATAAATGTTGAGATGATTTCATAAATGATGGCACAGCATTTTCTTTTGTTTTGTTTTTCCCATTTATCTGTTAACTGACATAGATGTCAATTTTTACCTTTTTCTAGTGGCACTGCTCAGTTAGTTTTGCAGAAAACAAAACTGGTGAACTCATCTGAAGATTAGCCAAGTAAAATAGTTCATCAGCATCCCACTATCAAAAAATAACTCCTATTCTACACTTGCAGAAAAATTCATGGATTTGTGAGATTGTAAAAGAAGCCATGGCAGAAATTTGTTATATACATAACAACATCTCAGTAGGCAGCTACACTCCAAGTCCTCCTACATATCCAGCTAAATAGAGACACTGAAAAAGCCAAGTGTCTAATCCTGTCATATTTTTCATGTGGAGACCATCATGGTCAAATGATGCAGGGAAGTTATACATTCCCTGTAGGTGGGCACTAAGATTTTGTTAGGATGTGTGCTCTCTGCAGAAATTCAGCAATGCTTTCTGGGATAATAATAATGATAATGAAGCAACAACAACAGTTTTCATTTATTTAGTGATTAACATGTGATAGGCATTTATTCCAGGCATCTAAGCAGTTATTAAGCTTAACAAGTGTATGAAATAGACATACTCAGTTAATAAAAGAGGGAACTAAAAGAGAGGTTAGGTAACCTATGCAATGTCACACAATTAAGTTGTGGAGACACAATTTAAAGACAGATCTTTCTGACTCTGAAGCCCGTTTACTTAGTCATTTTGTTATATTGTTTCTATGTGAGTTAACCTCACAGATCACCTTGCCACTTATTAGTTGTGTGACATTGATGAAGAGAGTTAACATTCCTCCAATTTCTCCTCTGAATAATTAATGCCTTGCCTTCATCAGGGGGTTATTGTGAATATTAGAAGGACTTAACAAATGTCAAAGTGCTCTATCAACTTGAAATGCCATATAAATGTGAACTGTTTTATAGCCACTATTACTGGTAATGGTAATTGTTTTCATAATTGGAAGTATCCAGTAGTTGCTCTTGATTCTAGGACCTGGGACTCAAAGTGTGGTTCATAGAGTTACAGTTTTAGCATCTCCTGGTAATCTGTTAGGAATGCAGATTCTGAAGCACATCTCCACACCTATTGAATTAGAACCTTCATTTTTACAAGATTTCCAGATGATTCTTAGGCCCATTAATCTAGAAGTCCTTATCTAGTACAGCCCTGAAGACAGAGGCTAGATCAAGAGTACTTATCTGTTTAGAAATTTTAGAGGTTGTAAGTCTTCATGTAGGTGGCAGATGAGGACCCTAATGTGTTCTGAATCAATCTCCTTCAAGACTTTTTAGATACTGGGATGCCCATACATGATGTAAGACCTGAGTATACCCACCCAACTCAGGAAGTTTTAGAGCAGCCAAAATTGTACCAACAGTTACTAATGTGAACTTTGCTGATAAGCTCCCTTACAGCTGTATTTGCAGCCCTGGCAAACTGATAGATTGTGGGATCAGAAATATATATTATCAACATGATGCCCAAGTGATTGTCATCTTTTCTATTATTTTTGCTTGCTTCTTTGAATTTTTTAAAAATTGATGGTGTCAATTTTCTTTTCCTGGGGGAAGAACAGCATCATGTACAATTTAGAGAGATGGGCAGAATTAATATTATCAAAATGACCATACTATGAAAAGTGACAATGAGTTGCATATATCAAAGTTTCAAAAACCTAAATAAGGGGGTTATTAAAAATAAGAGATAACTGATTTGACATCTTTGGTCAGATATAAGGAAGATTAAAAAGCTTTAGGAATTCTAACCAAGGAATAAAATTAATAACACTTCTTAAACAGCACTAAAGGGAGTTAAATAGAAGGAATATGAATAGACTAATGAAAAGCATCAACTTCAGGAATGGACTTTTGAAGTGTGACTGTAGGAAAGAATTATGGAATTGCATTATTATGGAATTGACATTAAAAGTGGAAATTTTTGTGATAAATTGATCATTCTCTACTGTTAGTTCTAGGAGGACAAATTGGCATGACATACTTGGAAATTTCTTTGTTAGAATCTGTGCATACTTAAAATTACCATGTCTCATAACCAAGCAATTCCATTTCAGGCTGATATTCTTATATGATGTATGTGTATGTTTTCTTGAATACACAAATGCTTTGGTCTAGTGATAGTCACACTTGACAATAAGAAGAAAATAGAGACAATTCAAATGTCAAGAAGAGGGCAATAGATAAACACATTATGATTCAGTGAGACAGTAGTCCCCTACCCCAACACTTTGCCCACAGGTTTATGGACTCTCAGTGGATTCCTGAAACTGTCAACAGTATTGAACCCTTTATACAATATGGTTTTTCCAATGCACACACACCTATGTTCCAATTTAATTTATAAATCAAGTACAGTAAGAGATTAACAATAACCCATAATAGAATAAGTCTAGCAATATACTATAAAATTGCTAGCCTCATTACTGTTGTGCTTTGAGCCTCTTGAACATAATCACTGCAATACTCAGAAAGTCGATTTGGTAACTGACATGCTACTAAGTGACTAATGAGTGGGCAGCATATGAAAAGTAGACATGCTACACATAAGAATGACTTATATACTGGGTGGGACACAAGGAGACCAAAGGAGATTTTATCATACCACTCAGAATGCATACAATCTAAAACTTAAAATAACGGTTTATTTTGGTACATTTCCACTTAGTACTTCAGGACCGTGATTGATTGTGGGTAACTAAAAGCATAGAAAGCAAAGCTGCAGACAAGGGGCCTACTGTATGTAGAAATCTCTGCTCCATTTAAAGAGAATGAGATACATATTAGGTAAAGGTGCCAAAAACATACATTGGAGAAAAGACAGACTATTCAACAAATGGTGCTGGGAAAACTGGAAATCCATATGTAGCAAAATGAAAATCCATATGTAGCAAAACCTCTATCTTTGACCCTGCACAAAAATCAACTTAAAGTAGATTGAAGACTTAGGCATTACAACAGAGACACTGTGTCTAATTAGAAGAAAAAGTAGGCCTAAATTATCTTCATTATGTTGGCTTAGGACCTGGCTTTCTGAACAAGACTCCTAAAGTGCAAGAAATAAAATCAAGAATCAATAAATGGGATGGATTCAAACTAAAAAGCTTCTTCTCAACAAAGGAACAATCAATAAAGTAAATAGAGAGTCACAGAATGGGAGAAAATCTTTACCACATGTACCTCAGATAAAGCACTAATCTCCAGGATATATAAATAATTCAGAAAACTTAACACCAAAAAAAGCAAATAACCGAATCAATAAATGGGCTAAGGAACTGAACCAATACTTCACAGAAGAACAAATACAATCAATCAAAAAACATGAAAAAATGCAAATCAAAACTACTCTAAGATTTCATCTCACTCCAGTCAGAATGGCAACTATCAAGAATACAAGCAACAATAAATGTTGGTGAGGATATGAGGACAATGTACATTCATACATTGCTGATGGGACTGCAAATTGGTGCAACCACTCGGGAAAGCAGTATAGTGATTCCTCAGAAAACTTGGAATGGAACCACCATTTCACCCAGCTATCTCACTCCTCAGTTTATAACGCAAAGGACTTAAAAATCAGCATGCTACAGTGACACAGTCACATCAATATTTATAGCAGTTCAATTCACAATAGCTAAACTATGGAACCAACCTAGATGACCTTCAACAGATGAATGGATAAAGAAACTGTGGTGCATATACATGATAAAATATTATTTAGCCTTAAATGAGAATGAAATATGGCATTTCCAGGTAAATGGGTGGAGCTGGAGAATATTATGCTAAGTGAGTGAAATAAGCCAAACCCCCCAAAACCAAAGGACAAATGTTTTCTTTGATAACAGGATGCTGATACATATTGTGGGGGGGGAAGTTGGGTAGGAAAAAAAATGAAGAAACTTTGGATTGGGCCAAAGGCAGTGAAAGGAGGGGAGGGGTGTGAGGATGGGAAGGACGGTGGAATGAGATGGACATTACCCTATATACAGGTATGACTACATTACCCTATATACATGGTGGGAACTTTGTACCCTGTACAGCCAGAGGAATGAGAACTTGTGCTCCATTTATGTACACTGTGTCAAAATTCATTCTATTGTCATGTGTAACTAATTAGAACAAATTTTTAAAAATTTAAAATAAGAATGAGGTAGTTCATATAAAGCATGTTGATGTTGAAAATATTTAGGATATATGGTTTAATAAAAGTAAGTTACAGAGGATATATACCTATTCACATGTACATGTACTAAACATTTAAAATATTTATAATTATATAATTTGTTTTAAAAATTAGTTTTTTTTTAAGAATTTGTACATTGTAATTAAACATAACAGTGGGATTCATTATGCCATAATTATACATACACATTATATAATTTGATTAATCTCATTCCTCAGTATCTTCCCTATTTTGATCTGCTTTCTCTACTGATCTCCTTCCTATTAATATTATTGTTATTTATAATCTAGGATGTATAGTTTATACATATATTTAACAATATATATTTTAAGCTTGAAAATGCAAAAGCAAAACTTTTGAAGTGGTGATGTGTGAAAATGGCTCTGGAGAGAGATGGGGAACTGTCAGTTTTAAATACATATAATATTGTTTGAATTTCTTATAGCAAAGAATATTTACAATACAAAATATAGCTATAAAATGATACGTTTCTTTCTTTATCTTTGTCATTTTTATTAAGAAAGCCGTTATTTTCTGACATATCTGAGTTCTATTTCTTCCTTTGAGCACTCTCCTACAGCTGGGTGACAAACTCTCTTCTTCAGTGTTATTCTGTGTGCAAAACACAAAGTTAACATGTTTCGTGCTTTAAATGATATGCTTTATTCCAATTCTAATATTGTTTGAATAAAAAATGAAAACAGAGTCCACTCATTAAGATTCAAATACAATTTGAACATGTTGGGAATAAGAGAAATGGAAAGAGGATTGGAAATCAGTGTGGAGCAGATTGTAACTAACCATGATTTACAGATACAGTGTTTAGATTATGAGAAAATATCGTGATGACAGATTTGAAATTTCCTTGTCTTAATTTCTGTGAGTATTTTCTCTTACTACATAACAAAGATGGACTACAAATAGGTCATATAGAAGAAATCTTAGAAACTTAAAAATGTGGTTGCTTCTGAATTGTTTTCAGTTTTATGATTAGATTTTCATGCTATTAGGCATCAACTGTACCTTGCTGCTCCTATAATTTCCTATCCTGATCCCACAATCTTTAGTATGTTAGGGAGCGTCACAGTCAATTATAAAGGATGTCTCTGGTTTTGAAGCTTTTAACCTAGCTTTTAGTGCTGGGGTTAAAGATATAATTTTGTAGCATTGCAATCAAATGACATTTCCAGTTATAGCCATATTCTAAGATCTCCATCCCTTACTAAGCTTTTTAAAAAATCTATCATTTTTAGCAAAAGACTCACCTCCTTGAATCATCTGAAAAATAAAATCAATGAGATTTCCACAATATCTTTCACTAAAAAGTATCAAATCATTTTCATGACTTTCATTAATGTATAAAAGGCCAAATACATTAATATAGAGAAAATTTCTCAGAAACAGAGAATAAAAATAGCTTAACAGGATAAAGGTAAATAATAAAACTCCACATAGATAAGGAAAATTATGGTTTAAAAAATAAAAGTCTTGGAAGTAACAAGTTACATAAAAACTACAGTGTGATTTCTGAAGCCTTATCTCATATCGCAAAGTGCTTAGGATGCTGTGTTATTCACAAAATACCATATGCATGTAACACCTAACAACAACAACAACAACAAATCACTGTGTTCCAGATGCCAATTTAAAAGCTGCACATCCATTACCAGTTGTCATTATATTCTCCCAACAATTCTGTTGGATTTGGAGATTAGGGGTTGGAGTTATTATTATCTCATTTTAACATGAGAATACAGAGCCAATGAAATTTAAACCTCTTGTCCAAAGCTACACATTAAAAAAGACTAAATGGCAATTTGAACCTAGACAAATTGGCACCTGTATTTATACATTTAATTAGACCACAATGAACAATGATTTGGACAATCAGAATTAGTCTTTGAAGAGGCAAAGAAAGCATCATCATATGTATTTAAAAAATAGTGGGAGGCTCTAGTCCCATAAGATCTTCCCCATTAATATTGCCTATAGGGTCATTATTCATTGTTTTCATTTTGGTAAATTATTTTTGTCATTACATATAACAGAGTATGATCAAAATAGATAAATAACAGAAGAGGAAATCAAAATGGATAATTCATAAATGAACAGAGTTTTAATTAAGTCATTAGAGGCAAGTTTAAACAACTATGTAGCTGTTTCACATTCCTTAAACTGGCAAAAGCTCTTCTGACAACATCAGGTGCTGCTGAGGATGTTGTGACACAAGAACAGTCATCCTTCACAGATGGGATGGAAACTACAGTGGAGAGCAATTTGGAACTGTATAGTGTCACCCACGCTCATAGGCTTTGACAATAATTTTCCTTTCAGTATAGATATTAGAGAAGTCTTTATACATGTGCACAAGGAGATAGTTATAAAACTATTTATTTTTACAGTAGGAGAACATATAAGTAAATTAAAATAAATGTAGAAGAGCTATAGTACTGAAAATTGAACTATTAGTTGACTTTAAAAGTAGATTATCAATTACCCTGTTTTAATCTTTATAGAGTACACATCACACTGTACTCCATAAACATGTACTATTATGTGTCAATTTAAAAAGACGTATGTTTTAAAAATATATATACAGTGTGATAGGATTCATATGATGTTTGAAATTTTCCAAAATAATGCTTCTTATTGTCTAAGGATATAATTTAAGTAGTATAACTTATAAAGTAATAATAAATACCAAACTTTATGATAATGGCTACCTCAAGGAAAGGTAATTTAAAAGTGGCCTTCCAGGGATTTCAACTTGGTCTTTTGTGTTTTATTTAGCATACATTTTAAAGTAAATAGGGAAAAATGTGCAGAGTTGATAAAGCTGGAGGGTGGTTACTTGATATTCATTACCTTTTATGGTTTGTTTATGTGAATAAAATATTTTATAGTAAACATGTTATGTGGTCTTTCTAGGAAAATGGAAAATACAAAATGCAAAAAAAATTATGCCTCATTATCCCATTATTTAAAGACTGCTTTTAAAATTCAGTATTTATTATGGTTAGCATTAATTTGTAGCGGTAGGTACATCATGTTTGCAGTTTTGTGCTCCCTGTGAGGAAAGGCCAAGATGTGCTTTTTCCCCCCTTCAGCTTCTGTTAAAATGCTAATATTCTGGCCATGAAAATGTGCTAAAATATTATTGAATATCATACCACCTCAGGGTAACTGTGTTTGAGTGATTGTTTTCCAATCACATCCATCTAATTTGAGGTCTTGTGGGACTGTAAAACTAGTTCCCATATAGAAACAAAAGTTTGGTGCACTTCTTATAGGGTTGATAGGGGCCGATGGGCAGGTCAGGAGGGCGTTTGGGTAGTGGGTGAGGAAAATGGTCATTTGCATGCATTATGAGAGAGTGGCAGTCTGTCAAGGATGAACTTAATCTGCTTTACAATCTTGCCTAAGGCTGGCCCTGGAGAGGATGATGAATAAATTCACAGGATTTAATTTTATGCTGTATCTAATATACAATCTGAAGCAATAACTTATTATTAGAAACACTGACTGAGTCGTAATTTATCATCAGTATCTAAAAGGACTCAAGCATTACAACCAGCACAGATCTACCCACCCTTCGTCCCTTTCTCCCTCCCTTCCTCCCTTCTTTCCTTCCTTCCTCTCTCCCTCCCTCTCTTCTTTCTTTCCTTCCTTCCTTCCTTCTTTCTTAATGTTCCTGATGTGACTGTTTGAAGAGGGAGCAGTCCTTTATACCTATGGATGCGTCTGTGAAATAGGTCCCTGATTTTCAACACCAGGCTCATGAATCTAGCTCTGCTTTCAAATAAAATTGAGAGGTCATATATATGGGGCAATTTAAGGGGTCAACAGAAAGGCTGAGCTCAAAAGTGTTGGCCTGACAATAGATAGTTAGACATTCCTTTTTTTTCATATGTATTAGTGATGAACTTCATCATCGATCCCCTTATTGTGTAGACAAAGGAATGACTGAAAAGTCAGATAGATCTAGGATTAGAATGAGGGAAGTGAGGTTATACAAGTACAGGGTCTGATCTGATCCTGTCTTTATTTATTGTGATTTTAAAGCTTTGATTTTTAGAATACTATTATTACATTAAGATATTAATGTTGGTTACTGAGATTGTTGGCACCTCCTTAAATTTTGTGTGATGAGGAGGCCTCACCTGCCACACACTAATCCTATCAGTATAAGCAAAGTAACAGTGAAAAGAAATGTGAGAACCCAGAAGAAAACCTTCACTAGCCTGGGGGCAAGGGTATGATGAGGTATGCTGAAAAAAATACATACATAAAATGCGTGTTTGTGTGTGTTTGCAGCTTTCTATATTCACTCTATTTTTCTAAGATTCAAGTGATATAATAGTCTAATAAATTAATTTTGCTGACTTCTCACACATTTTTGTGCCCTTTGTCTATACTTTTTGATTCTTCCTTCCTGCTAGGATGTACACTTCATTATATATGTATTTTTGTCTGTTTTATTCACTGAAATATTCCAAAATCCATTACCATTGTAGACAGAGGTATTTAGCAAATTTTCACAGAATTAATGAATAGATTGATTTTAGAATATAATTTAATTTACAGATTTCTTTTTTCATTACCAATTTGGTAACATCTAAGAATATAACTTAAATTTCAGTTAGTTAAGACAACTGATACCTGATACTGAGAAAAAACACTAAAAAGAAATAAAAGTTATTTAAAACATATTTACTCAGGTAGGCAATTAAATATTTACAGGGTTGACAAGAATGATTCTCAGCTACATGCATTAAACTAATAGCTAACCTCCCTCTCTCTATTTCTCTTTGAATAAAATTATCATGTATGAAAGCCTCTCTTCCTGAAAACCTTTCTTTCACTAACTCAGTCACCCTTCATTATCTTACAACTGAAGAACTGCTAGGTCTTCAACTAATAATCTTTGTTGGCTGATTTACTCACCCCTTCAACTCTTTGACTTTTTACACATTCAATTTCTGAGGATACCTACCAAACTGCAATCATTATCTTTTTAGGACCTAATAACCTCTTGGTGACTCCAGACAAAATGAATCTGACTTCTGGTACTCTTTGCACTGCAGCTATTGAAGAAGGAACCATGTAAACACAGAGTAAATTTAATTCTCCTTCCCAATTATTCAACAAATACTTAGTGAAGTCTATTGTATTGCAAGTAGTGTTGGTCATTGTGGACATATCAATGAGCAAGAATCAACCTTCTTTATATCCTTATAAAATTAATACAAAATTATGGCTATGATGAAAATGGAGTAGTATATATGTTATGTCATGGCTTAGAAATTTAATGTCCCTGTAAAACCTCATATTTTGAAAGCATGGTCGCTAATGCAGTGAGGTTCAGAGGTTGAGCTTGTAGACAATGATTAGATCATGGGGGCTATACCCTTACCAATGGATTAATCCATTTGATGGATTAATAATTTAAATGGATTACTTGGTGGTAATTAAAGGCAGATAGGGCATAGCTGAAAGAACTAGCCAAGGTCATTGGTGGTGTGCCCTTTGACTAGATTTGGTCTTCTCTCCCTTCTCTCTCTGCTTCCTAGCTTCTATGAGCTGAGCAACTTTTCTCCACCACACCTTCTGCCATGTTTAGTCAGCTAAACATGACAGAATCTCTGAAACCATAAGCCAAAATAAACTTTTCCTTGTCTAAGTAGTTCTTGTCAGGTATTTTGGTCACAGTGATGAAAATATTATTAACATACTTTATCAATCAATTTTCCTTTATATTCTTTCCCATCTGAGCAATTTCTCTTCACTCTTTGGCTATTCTTTTTGGGTTTCAGGATACCCTTGTCCCTAGGAAAAGTTGATGTAGCAGGAAGTGAGAGCCTGTCCAAGATGTACCTGATTAGAGGCTTAAAATTCTATAAGCTAGCCTTAATGCTAGATCATTGCCATTGGTTTCCTTTTGACCAGAATAATATTTTTTTGGTATCTAATCCTGACAAAAATATATACGAAGCAGTTACTGTTATTATTCCATTTTCCAAGTGGTACCAACGGAGGCAGCTCACTTGCTAATGGCCTCAGAGCTATTAAATGGAGAAACCAGATTTCAACGAGTGGTCTATATACCTCTTGTCCAGTTTTGAGTAGGTGAAAAATAACCCAAGAAATTATTCCAATCCTTGTTCATTAACAATTACAAGCTTTCACAATGAAAGCCATTAGAAATATGTTTTTTTTTAAATCTCATTTTCTAATGCCTTTTGAGGGGGTTGAAACAATCATTTCAAATTAGGCAGCATCTAGAAAATTTGTAGCTACATTTATTAGATGACTATAGTATATATGGTATTGTTTTCATGAAAAATTCACTGCATTTGACTGTATGACACATACAAGTTATCTTATTCATTCTCATATTCTGGGTGCATCATTTTTCTAAAGAAATTGTATTGACTTGCAACCGAACACAAAATTGATTTTAATATTTAACAAGTTAAAGCACTCCTAGGGACATGAAAGCTAAACATATTTGCTATTTAGTCTTTGTGTTTAAGTCCAGCTTCCTCTGTAGCAGTATCACTATTCTATAACATATAGCATATAACTAAAAATATTAATAAACTAACAATATAAATAACATATAACTAGAAATATTTTTAAACAAGTACATTATTTGCCTGAAATTTGGGGGCCCTCTGATGAATTCATTGGACTGGTTTAAATCTAAATGTATGCTTTATCTTTTCAACACAGGCATTTTGTGCTTTAATGTATCTTTGTCTTTTTGGCCATAGGATGTTTAAAAATGAAGAGCAGGATCAGTGCAGCTATTTGATATAACATGCTTTTGACAAGGAGGTGTGTGTACCTGCCAAGCAACCAACCTCTATACTGGTTGATGAAAGAATTCTCAGTAATGCATTTCCTCCAAGGGTCCACTCCCCAGTTTTTAGTAGTAGATTTCTTTGAGAACTACATTGACATGCTTGACTGAATGATGCCAGGATTGTTATTCCATTCCCTAGACAGGCACTTGCTAATTTACAGCCTGGTTGTCCTGGGGACTAAATAAACAAGGCTATGCAGTCCTCAGAGAATATTCATTATGAACAATTTCATTTAAAAAAAAATCTAAAAGGACAGTTACCTTAAAGATCCAGCATAAAATATATGACTCAAAAAAATCAATTTTAGATCAACCCTCCCAAATTCTCTTCAGAAGAATTGTTGAAAATGCAGTGCAAGCATTAAAAATGTTCTCATGAGAAGATATGAAGGAGCAACTTGTAGCTATAGGAAGCAATTTTGTACTTGGTGGGGAACATGACTGACCATCTGTGAAGATACATATATAATAGCAAAATAAGGATTTGGTTGGCCACATCTAATCAAGAAACTGTTTATAATAGAAAACAAGCCTTGAGGACATGCCGTATCCAAAGTGAAGCAAATATTCATCTTCCATCAGTGTGCTGCTACTGTCATCGAGGCAATCAAATAAATAAGATCTCCCACAACAATGCACAAGTGGTGTATGTTGGTAATGGTGTGTGAGTCACTGCAGTAAAGCAAGGTCATTTCAACAATTGTTTCTCTTGAGACTTTTTTTTTTGAGAATTAAAATGTAGTTTATGTTCACTTTGAAAAAGGGTAAAGGAGACCTGTGATTTTGAATCTCAACAAACACTGAGGCGATTGTGACTCACTGAAAGAGAAAGGTTTCCAACATATGTTTAATGAGGTAAAGTAATTATTTGGAAATTTTGTCTTATAAAATGATCTTAAAGTGGCATTATATAAAGGCCTATATGGGACCTGTTCTTTATAACTAATAAGAAGGGATTCAAATAATCTCCATATATACACAAGAAGCTGGTAGTTTTAAGATTCTGATATTGAAGAATTTCTCCATTCTGTAATATCTAGATTCATTCTCAGCAAGACTGTTAGTAGCCTATATTTCTGTAAATATCACAATTCTCTTTCATTTCTTTTTAACTTTTGGTTTTTTGTTAAACCTAATATATTTTGGCTTGTGAGAATTTCTACAAAATAGCGATAGAACAAGTTTATGAGAAGAACTTCCCTTACCTTTTAGCTCCTCCTTTTCTAGCCCTATAGAGAAAAGAAAAAGTAGTGCTCTTGTGTCACCTGTTGTCCCTTTCCCTCACCTAAGGGAATGTATGAGGAACTAACTAGTTAGGAAAGAACAATCCTTTTGAGATGCCTTGAAGATCCATGGACTTTATTTCCCTTTAAATTAGGACACATAAACCTCTCATTTCCAAAACTTACCAACACTGCACTCATGAAGTGATTTCTATGTTTATTTGATTAATATCTTCCTTCTCCACTTGTCTATAGGTTCTGTAAATATAAAGGCCGTGACTTTTCTTAATCATTACATTTCCATGATATCATTAGCTCATCTGGGGAGGGACAACATATTTTATCATTCAGGGGATTCCTAACAGTGTCCATATTTCCCTGCTTTTCTGTCAGGGATATCCTGGGAGGCCTAGGAGTTATTAAATATGGTGTCTCTTATTCCTTCAGCAACTGTAGGCTGAGGCAATGACTAGCGTCGTTTCTCTTATAAAATTGTATAAGGAAAGTTAATTCCTTTGTTAATGAACATACCCTGAATTGGCATTGCAAATCAGAAATTAAATTTCTCTTGACACAATTCATAGGCTCACAGCATCAGAGTTTTCAAAATCTGTTCTTACTTTTCACATCCTCTTGTTATTTCCTTTCTCCCAGTTGATCCAAAGTTGTGGCAAAGCTGTGCCAGAGTAATAGTAGCGTGGTACTATTTATTTACGTAATTATTTATCATTTGTGACTGATTAGCATAGATCATAATAAGGATTGGCATTTTTATTAAATCAATAATATAATAGTATAAAGTATTTGTATTATTCTTTGTAACTTTGACCTTACAATATGTTTGATCTTCATAGTTTACTGGGTACAGATAATATAAATTTGTGTATTCATTCATTCATTCAAAAAACTTTTTAGAGAGTGCTATTTTGTGACAGCCACTGTGCTTGCTCCTGGAAATTCTTACAAAGGGAAAAAGATGTACAGAAGCTTACAGTTAAGGCAACCTAATTACACCACTAGTCATAGTGTTTAAGACCTGGGGGAAATATGCAGAAGTTATTGAGAAAAGGATTTAGATGGGCAAGGGTGAAGAAAACATCTGTTAGCCTATAGAATTTTTTTTTGTTTTGTTTTTAAGCAGGGAGAAAAACAAACTCACCTTATAAATATAAAAATAAACAAAAATCAGAACAATATTATAAAATACTCTATAATACCATTATTTTTTCTTCTGATCTTCCTTCAAAGTTACAAAGATTATTAGTTCTATTTCAATCATTTCATTCAGGTTATGTTTATCATCCTTAACTTTAAAAAGTTCTTTCATTCATTTTCTTTAACTGGAAGTGTTCAGAAAACAATTTTGAGCTAACATAAAGATAAGTCAACCTTTCTATAAGGTAATTTATTTTTCCTTTTAGTGTAGCACTTTAAAAAGGGAATACAAAAAATGGATGAAGCTGGAGAATATTATTCTAAGTGAAATAAGTTAAACCGCAAAAACCAAAGGCTGACTGTTTTCTCTGATATGCAGATGCTAGTTCATAATGGGGGGATGGGTAAGAATGAAGGAACTTTTGTACAGAGGGGGATCAGGGGGAGGGAAGGGAGTGGGAGGATGGGAAGGATGGTGGAAAGAGACGAACATTACCCTATATACATGTATGATTGCACTACCGGTGTGACTCTGCACCATGTTCAGTCAAAGAAGGAGAATTTGTGCTCCATTTGTGCACAGTGTGTCAAAATGCATTCTACTGTCATGTATAACTAATTAGAATTTTTAAAGAAAGGTATATACAGAAAGAATTGGGAAATCTCAGTTGACATATAAGTTTCCACCTTTAACTCATTTTAACCTTCAGGGGAAAGCCAAAGAGCTGTTAGAAGCTGGGAAGCCAGGGGAGAGAAGCACACAGGAAAAAAAAAAACCCTGTGTTTGGAAGGATTCCTGAGCTAGTCTATAAGTTGCCATCACATCATGAAGACAAATGGTTGTTGCTAAAGACCCTGAAGGAGGCTTTTAAGCTTTGGGTTTGATTTTATTTTTCAGTTTGTAAAAATGGTGTTCTTCCCAGATGTTGTTTCTCAGATACTCTTTCCAAGCATCGGAATATATATAAAGCAACTCCTAAATGGTGAATTTAATGTTTCTGCAGGCAAAGTGTTATGTGTGGTGTTGGAGTTAAGTTGCCCCATCATCTTAGGAAATCACCAGTGCCTCTTCCTCTTGGAAACTCAGTAACGTTAGACGGCCACATCTAACTCTAATTTCTAGTACAATACTGCTTCTTTTAATGGGTTTATAGATGGGACTATAATAATAAAACACATACTTGACTACAACTGAGATCATGAATAGGTTTTGAAAAAAAAATTGCACAAGTTGTTGGTTTTGGAATTTGATCCTTGGTGTTCCCTAGGATACTATAATACTGTTTGTGGGGAAAAGAATCTTATATGTATGAGAAAATGCTAATGTACACCTGACTTTTATATGCTGCAATTATAATGACAATTTTCAATTGACCTGTTATCATTTGTTAGCACCATGTATGTCTTGTTCACCAAGGTAGTTGTAGCCCTTTGTTTTAAATGGGTGATGGGGGTTTTACATGTATCAACAAGACATTAGAACTTGGGCAAGTTTTTAATGATTTAAAGATAATTTCCCACTGGTAGGGCCCACTCAGGCCAATATACATGAATTTCTTTTTTGGTTTTGACAGGATCTCAGTTCAGAAAAATAAATGAAAACTATTATATTTTAATTTGTTGAATAGTGAATATTTGTTGAGTGAATGAAAAGGTAAATTGTTGGTTTTAATTTTCTGCCCTATTTCTATATTTAATCAATCAATTTATTTATTTATTATTATTATTTTTAATATATGACAGCAGAATGCATTACATTTCATATTACATATATACAGCACAACTTTTCATATCTCTGGTTGTATACAAAGAATATTCACACCAATTTGTATCTCCATACATGTACTTTGGATAATGATGTCCAACACATTCCACCATCATTACTAACCCCATGCTCCCTCCCTTTCCCTCCCACTCCTCTGCTCTATATAGAGTTCGTCTATTCCTCCCATGCTCCCCCTCCCTATCCCACTATAAATCAGCCTCCTTATATCAGAGAAAACATTTGGCATTTGTTTTTTTTGGGATTGGCTAACTTCACTTAGCATTATCTTCTCTAACTCCATCCATTTACTTGCAAATGCCATGATTTTATTCTCTTTTATTGCTGAGTAATATTTCATTGTGTATATACACCACATTTTTTATTATCCATTCATCTGTTGAAGGGAATCTAGGTTGGTTCCACAGTTTAGCTATTGTGAATTGTGCTTCTATAAACATTGATGTGGCTGTGTTCTTGTAATATGCTGTTTTTAAGTCCTTTGGGTATAGACCAAGGAGTGGGATAGCTGGGTCAAATGGTGGTTCCATTCTCAGTTTTCCAAGAAATCTCCATACTGCTTTCCATATTGGCTGCACCAATTTGCAGTCCCACCAGCAATGTATGAGTGTGCCTTTTTCTTCACATCCTTACCAGCACTTATTGTTGTTTGCATTCATAATAGCTTCCATTCTGACTGGAGTGAGATGATATCTTAGAGTAGTTTTAATTTGCATTTCTCTAATTGAGAGAGATGATGAACATTTTTCATATATTTGTTAATTGATTTAATATCCTCTTCTGATAAGTGTCTGTTCAGGTCCTTAGCCCATTTATTGATTAGATTATTTGTTTTATTGGTGTTAAGATTTTTCAGTTCTTTACATATCCTAGAGATTAATTCTCTATCTGATGTGTGAGGGGTAAAAATTTGCTCCCAAGATGTAGGCTCTCTATTCACCTCACAGATTGTTTGTTTTGCTGAGAAGAAACTTTTTAATTTGAATCCATCCCATTTATTGGTTCTTCATTTTAATTATTTTTTTTTAATTTTTTATTGTTGGTTGTTCAAAACATTACAAATTTCTTGATATATCATATTTCACACTTTGATTCAAGTGGGTTATGAACTCCCATTTTTACCCCATATACAGATTGCAGAATCACATCAGTTACACATCCATTGATTTACATATTGCCATACTAGTGTCTGTTGTGTTCTGCTGCCTTTCCTATCCTCTACTATCCCCCCTCCCCTCCCCTCTTCTCTCTCTACTCCCTCTACTGTCATTCATTTCTCCCCCTTGTATTATTTTTCCCTTTCACTATAGGAGTCTTAGTAAGGAAGCTGGGGCCTAATCTGACATGAAGGAGAGTAGGGCGTACTTTTTCTTCTGTTAGACACAGGGTCTCTGGTTTAATTCCGAGGTCTTTGATCCACTTTGAGTTGAGCTTTGTGCATGGTGAGAGACAGAGGTTTCATTTCATTTTGTTGCATATGGATTTCCAGTTTTCTCAGCACCATTTGTTAAAGAGGCTATCTCTTATCCAATGCATGTTTTTGGCAGCTTTGTCTAATATAAGGTAATTGTAATTTTGTGGGCTAGTCTCTGTGTCCTCTATTCTGTACCATTGGTCTACCAGTCTATTTTGGTGACAATACCATGCTGTTTTTGTTACTATTGCTGTGTTGTTTAGTTTAAGGTCTGGTATAATGATGCTGCCTGCTTCACTCTTTTTGCTAAGGTTTGCTTTATCTATTGTAGGTCTCTTATTTTTCCAAATGAATTTTATTAGTCCTTTTTCTATTTCTATGAGAAATGTCATTGGGATTGTGATCAGAATTGCATTAAATCTGTATAATGTTTTTGGTAGTAAGATCATTTTGATAATATTTATTCTGCCTATCCAAGAGCAAGGCAGATCTTTTCATCTCCTAAGGTCTTTTTTGATTTCTTTCTTTAGGGTTATGTAGTTTTCATTGTATAGATATTTCACCTCTTTTATTAAGTTGATTCTCAAGGTTTTTTTTTTTTTTTATTTCAGGCTATTGTAAATGGGGTAGTTTTCCTCATTTTTCTTTCAGAGGATTTGTCATGGATATACAGAAGTACCTTTGATTTATGTGTGTTGATTTTATATCCTGCTACTTTGCTGCATTCATTTACTAGTTTTAAAAGTTTTCTGGGTCTTCTAGGTATAGAATCATATTGTCAGCAAATAGTGCTAATTTAAGTTCTTCTTTTTCTATGTGTATCCCTTAAATTTCTTTTGTCTGCCTAATTGCTCTGGACAGTGTTTCAAGAACTATGCTAAATAAAAGTGGTGAAAGAGGGCATCTCTGTCTTGTTCCAATTTATTTTTCTCCATTTAGAATGATGTTGGCCTGGGGCTTAGCATAGATAGCCTTTATGATATGTTCCTGTTATCCCTGATTTTTATAGTGTTTTGAACATGAAGGTGTGCTGTATTTTGTGAAAGCCTTTATCTGTGTCTATTGAGATGATCATATGATTCTTATCTTTATGTCTATTGATATGATTAATTACATTTATTGGTTTCTGTAAGTTGAACCAACCTTGCATCACTGGGATGAATCCCACTTGATAGGGGTGCATGGTCTTTTTTTTTAAGTATTTATTTTTTAGTTTTTAATAGGTGGACACACAATATCTTTATTTTATTTTTATATAGTGCTGAGGATTGAACCCAGTGCCTCACGCACGCCAGGCAAGTGTGCTACCACTTGAGCCACATCCCCAACCCAAGGGATGTATGATCTTTGATAATTTTTTAATATTTATTTTACCATTTTCGGTGGACATAACATCTTTATTTTATTTTTATGTGGTGCTGAGGATCGAACCCAGGGCCCTGCGCATGCCAGGCTAGCGCGCTACCACTTGAGCCACATCTCCAGCCCAATGCATGATCTTTTTGATATGTTTTTGTATTCAATTTGCCAGAATTTTATTAGAAATTTTGTGTCTATGTTTATTAGAAATATTGGTCTAAAGTTTTCTTTCTTTGATGTACCTTTGCCTGGTTTTGGAATCAGGGTGATGTTGGCCTCATAGAATGAATTGGGAAGTGCTGCCTCTTTTTCTATTTCCTGAAATAAATTGAAGAGTATTGGTATTGGTTCTTCTTTAAATGTCTTGTAAAACTCATCTGTGTATCCATTCAGTCCTGGGCTTTTCTTGGTTGGTAGACTTCTAATGGAGTCTTCTATTTCATCACTTTATTTTGGTATGTTTAAATTATGTATCAACCTGATTCAATTTGGCCAAATCATATGACTTAAGAAATTTTTTGATGCCTTCAATATCTTCTATTTTATTCAAGTACAAGTTTTCAATAATTTCTAATTATCCTCTGTATTTCTGTAGTGTCTGTTATGATACTACCTTTTTTATCATGTATGCTGGTAATTTGAGTTTTCTCTTCTCTTCATTAGCATAGCTAAGGGTCTGTCAATTTTATTTATTTTTTCAAAGAACCAACTTTTTTGTCTTGTCAATTTTTTCAATTGTTTCTTTTGTTTCAATTTCAGCTCTAATTTTAATTATTTCCTGCCTTACACTGCTTTTGGTGTTGATTTGTTCTTTTTCTAGGGCTTTAAGATGTAATGTTAGGTCATTTATTTGTTGATTTTTTTTCTTCTTTTAAGGAATGAACTCCATGCAATGAACTTTCCTCTTAGTATTGCTTTCAAAGTGTCCCAGAGATTTCAAGATGTTTTGTCCATGTTCTCATTTACCTCTAAGAATTTTTTAATCTCCTCCTTGATGTGTTTTGTGACCCATTGTTCATTCAGTAGCATATTGTTTAGTCTCCAGGTGTTGGAGTAATTTTTATTTTTTATTTTGTCGTTGATTTCTAATTTCATTCCATTATGATCTGAACAAATGAAGGGTAGTATTTTTACTTTTTTGTATTTGCTAAGAGTTGCTTTTTGGCATATTATATGGTGTATTTTAGAGAATGATCCATGTGCTGCTGAGAAGAAAGTGTATTCACTTGATGAAGAATAAAATATTCTATATATGTCAGTGAAGTCCAAGTTATTGATTGTATTGAGATCTACAGTTTATTTATTCAAGTTTTGTTTGGAAGATCTGTTCACTGGTGAAAGAGTTGTGTTAAAGTCACCCAAGATTATTGTGTCATGGTCAATTTTACTCTTGAACTTGAGAAGAATTTGTTTGATGAACATTGATGTTCCATGGTTTGGGGCATATATAATTATAATTATTATGTCTTGTTGGTGTATGGTTCTCTTGAGCAGTATGAAATGTCCTTCTTTATCCCTTTTGATTAACTTTGGATTGAAATCTACTTTATTTGATATGAGGATGTAAACCCTTGCTTGCTTCCACAGTCCATGTGAGTGGTATGATTTTTCCCAACTTTTCACCTTCAGTCTGTGTAAGTCTTTTCCTATCAGATGAGTCTCCTGGAGGCAGCATTTTGTTGAGTCTTTATTTTAAATCCAATCTGCTAGCCTATGTTTTTTGATAGGTGAGTTTGAGACATGGTTTGTATTCCCAGCCATATTTGATTATGTTTGTTATTTAACTTGACTTGTCTTCTTTGATTAGTTTTTCCTTTAGGGTACTACCTCCCTCTGCTGATTTTCATTGTTGTTTTTCATTTCCTCTTCATGAAGTATTTTGCCAAGGATGTTTTTTAGTGTCAGTTTTCTAGCTGTAAATTCTTTTAACTTTTGTTTATCATGGAATATTTTTATTTCATCATCAAATATAAAGCTTAGTTTTGCTGGATACAAGATTCTTGGTTGGCATCTATTTTCTTTCAGAGCTTGATATATGTTGTTCCACGATCTTCTAGCTTTCAGGGTCTGCTCTGAAAATTCTGCCATTATCTTATTTGGTTTCCTCCTATATGTAATCCAATTCCTTTCTCTCATGGCTTTTAATATTTTCTCCTCATTCTGTAAGTTAGGCATTTTCATTATAATGTGCCTTGGTGTGGATCTGTTGTGATTTTGTATACTTGGTGTCCTGTAGGCTTTTTGAATTTTGTGTTCCAATTCATTCTTCATTTTGGAAATTTTCTGATGTTATTTCATTGAATAGATTGTTCATTTTTTTTTGGTTTAGAACTCTATTCTTCCTCTATCCCAATAACTCTTAAATTTGGTCTTTTTATGCTATCCCATATTTCTTGAATTTTTGAATGTTCTGCTCATGGTTTCTTACCATTTTCACTGTGTCTTCTACATTCTTTCCAAGATTATATATTTTGTGTTCATTGTCTGATGTCCTATCTTCCAAGTGGTGTACTATGTTGGTGATGCTTTCAATTGAACTTTTAATTTGGTTTATTATTTCTTTCATTTCAAGGATTTCTTTCTTTCTTTCAAGAACCTTTAACTCCCTGTGAAGTGATCTTTTGCTTTCTGTATTTTTTTATGTAGCTCCTTGTTGACATGTTCTTTTGCTGTCTGTATTTGCTTTTTTACATCAGAGAACATTTTAATCATGTACATCCTGAACTCCTTATCTATAATTTCTTCTGCTGTGGTTTCCATGGATTCTAATAATGTGGTATCTTGATTTGTTTGGGGTACTTTCTTCCCTTGTCTTTTCATGTTGCTCATGTGTCTTCCCTTCTAGCTCCGTGGGTCTGAGATGTTATTGTTTTTACCCTATAGATTTGTAATGCTCCTGTAGGGTTCCAATACCTCTCCTTTGTGGGGAAAGACAATGTTAACAGATCCCAAAATCAGCAATATACCACCTATGAACAACTCATTGTTATTAAGACATTCACAGTTTGGTCACAATGTACAGAAATGTTGAATTCAATCAGTAGGCTTGTAAAAGGGTTTATATTTTCTGACAATGAACAATGAACTGGGGGTGAGGTGTAGGATGATATGCTGAGGAGGTAGGATGTGAGGATATAGAATTAATATATCTTAGGAAGTGTGGAAGAGAAATCTTATGAAGAGGTTTAGTAGCAAGAGAATAGACAGGAAATAATTAGGGTAGACAAGTATGTGGGAAGACAGTAGAATACATAAAACAAACACACATATGTATTTAGAAACATAAGGAATGTTAAAATAGTAAAAATTGGAGGAGAAAAGAAAAATGAAAGAAGAAAAAAGAACAAAAGTGGGGGCATATACAACACCTCTATATCATATTATTCAGATGGCCCAGTCCTCAAAATCCTAATTCATGCAAAGTTCTTGGTTTCACATATGTTGGGGATGTGAGGGCTGAGAATAGAGAGGGAGAAGAAAAAAAGAAAAAAAAATTCTCAAAGGAAGAAACCAGGATTGTTGCTAGTTTTAGAGATCCATGTCTTTCCTGCTTCTCTTCTCATCTAATAGATGGGATTATCTGTTGCTAGCTGGTATCTCTGCCCTTAGGATGGTGAAGGTAACCAGGATGAAAAGGCTGGTCCTGGTGCAGGGCGCCTGGAAGCGAGGAGTGGTATCCACCAGTCCCTGTAAGGAGACTGGACCTCAAGGGTCTCTTTTTGGGTCCACTTGTATGACTTGAGTGCTCAGTCCTCTCTCCCTGTCTTGCCTGAAGATTTCCCAGTTCCTTGTCTCTCTGTTAGACTCCAAACTTTTACCCCATTTCCCTCTCCCTTAGCAGTTCCCAATTGAGGGACCTCTCTCACCAGGCCTCCTGTGGGTGGTACCCTGGTCAAACTGCACACCAGTCCCACTGAGAGCTGTTTTGTATTGGGCATTTACTGTGCTGGGTTACCGGCCACTGGGGAGAGTGGAGAGTTGGAAACCAGGTACCTGGCCAGCTGGAGTTCCAATCTGGAAGCTGCCCCTGTCAAATATGGTGAGAAAGGTGAGCCAAGATGGAGGCAGTCTGCTTCCAGCACTGGGGTGTCGGCTGGGGTTGGGGGAACCAAGTGATGGCATTGTGTGATGTATCCAGAGATGAGCTCTGTAACATTCAGTACTATGGCTTTGGCTGCCTTCAGAGCCTGTGAGATGCCCCCAGGTGCAGGTGGATTATTACGTACGGAACTATGGTAGTAGCTGTGGAGTTGGGTCTCAAGATGGAGGTGATGGGGGAGCCCCTTATTGGTAGATGGGGGTTCACAGAGGATTGGTGGCCGGAGTTCCTGTGGGTAGAAAGCAGCTGAGTGTCCTGCATGGGAGTGTAGTGGTGTTTAGGAGTTCTGCAGTAATACTGATAGGTGATCCTACTAAGGTGCTAGGAAGCCCTGCATGGGTTAGAACTTCTGGAGTTGGGTGTTGGGAGCCAAGAGTCCTGCTTGAACATGGAGGCCCGGAACTCTGTGTGGAGGCACAGTGCTGGTGATTGCTGCACGAGAGCAGCTGTATAGGGGTCCTCTACTACTCTCAGAGAAACAGTATGCCCACTAGTTAAGACCCAGGTCATGGAGCGACACAGAATGCTGCCTCTCTCTGGCCTGCCGTCATGGATTCTCTCTATATTTAATTTAATTGGCTACAGTTCAGCAGACAAAATGATTCTACTAAATAGAAATATATTGTTTAAAAGAGTATAGATTCAAATTACTAAGGAGATATAAAGTATTAGCAATTTTTCCACACTGAAATACTCTGAAGTACTGAATATATTAATTTTGATCTTTGATTGCCCCCTCCCATGATACACATTTTTATATTACTTCATCTCTGACTTCTAAAATGAAATTCCTAAAATATGATAAACCCAAGAGAAAATATGTGCACATTCTTAAGCCAAACTGATGAATGGGTTTAGTGAGTTACTTTTAGGCAATTATGTTAATGGGAGATTAAAAAGCAGGATCACTGCATGGTATACAATAAATATAAGTATTTCTTTGTTTATCACTTATACCTCAGTAAATCTATTATAAACTAAAAATACAATAAAAGTAGAGTGCCTATTATAAAAGAAACTTGTATATTACTGTCCATGAAAACAAAGTAGAAACAATGCTTCAAATTGTCTTGGCTAATGAAAATGATGATAGTAATCAAAGTGTTAAAATCAATCATGTACTACAAGATTTTTTTTTTTTTGAGAGAGAGAGAGTGTGTGTGTGTTTTAATATTTATTTTTTTATTTTTCGGTGGACACAATATCTTTATTTTTATGTGGTGCTGAGGATCGAACCCAGCGCTCCACGCATGCCAGGCGAGCGCGTTACTGCTTGAGCCACATCCCTAGCCCACAAGATTTTATTTGAGTGAATGCACTAAATAGCAATGATTTTAAATAAAATATTAAGATACTCTTTTCTATAAAATAATTGTATATTTGAAATTCATAAATTTTCATATTTATTTTCTTTGATATGATTGCTAAATGTTCAGAATTTAGAAAATGTCTACTTAGGGATTTGATTATTACATACTTACTAAGTTAAAGCATTGGTTATTTCCTTAGCTGGATTATGCTTACTTCATCTTTTTCTTGATGAACTTTTGGTTTCAATAAGCAGTTCTCTGGGTTTCTCACAGGTATGGCCATGAGGCTTGAACTCTGACAATTCTTCAGGTTCCTCATGGTTCCTCATTAGTATGGCTCTATAAACCCTAGAAGCATGAGCTTCACTGAAGGATTTTGCAAGACTTCATTTGAGTAGTTATATAAGTGCCTATCCAATACATTATATTAGATTGCCTGAGAAGATTATATTTTATAAAACTGAAAACAATGTTTATATAGTAAGAATGCTGTAACAGCATTTAACTTTGCAGAAATTCTTAAAATAAGAAAATATATTAAGCCACTTTAGTGTATGGCACTTCTTTCTATTAAATAAGATGTTTCCTCCTCCATTCTTGCAGGGTTAGTCAGCCTTACTGGACACTAAAACATCTGCATTATTGGAGTGCATTATTTGTAGTATCATGTGTGATATCATTCATAGAGTTTAAGTACTAGAGAGTAACTGTAGTGATCATATATTCCATTTTTTTCTTTCATTAGAAAATTTTTGCCCTTGAAATATTTATGTTAAAATGCTAAATGACACAGATCTGATCAGGTGATAAATACAGCTCAATAGATATAATATACAAAAATAATAAAACAATAATTGCCTGCCTAAAGTACCTTGGATAGGGACAGCTACTTATGTGGACTTAGCCAGTATTCCTACAGCTTGCTTGACTTAACTTTAAGGAGATGTTCCAGCCCTGCAGGGCTTGGTTTAAGTGATTTGCACAGGGTTCCCACTAACAGGAAGAAATGTCTATGTCCCTTGCAGCAGTCACACATTTAATCTAATACAGCTCATAAATCACCTTTACAACCTTCAGACTTCAATCAATAGGGTGTTTTATAGTTGGAAGAAAAATTATCAGGAGAGAAGCAGGAGAAATACAAGAAGGATATAGCTGGGGCCTGTCCAAGTCTAGATTCTTCACTCTGTCATCCTGAAGGAATAAACTGGCTGATTTTAACAAAGAGGGATCTCTTCAGAGCAGCTGTGCGCAGGGTCAGGACATTTCTTGTGCTAATGAAGCAGTATGGGAAGACATGATCAATAGCACCAAAGCAAAGAAAACATTTCTGCTTTGTCGTTCAAATTTGGGGTAAATTATAAAGAATGACTGGGGAACAGATCACAGTACTTATAGTAACTGATCTCAATTTACCTGTTTAGTGTTCTCATGATAATGTCTTTGTCTCATGGTTATACAACATTTCATCTTAATATGTTGACATGTTTTTTGGACATATCATTGTGTTTTTAAAACAATTTACCATGTCATGAAAATTGCTAAAGTCATAAAATCACAGTTTATAAAATAGCAGAGAGGTTCATTTAGATTCCTCACCATGTGCTCACAAAAATGTTATCTCATAATTTCCTAAAATTATATGAGCAGTAGAAGATGTCCTGCTGGCTGATCCAAAATACTTTGATAGAAGAAGTGAGAAAGATTTCATTTAGATCATCTAAATATTCCTGTACTTTCAGGTAATAGTTATGCAAGTTTTGTAGTAAATCTTGATTGTAAATAAGAAAATCACACAATAAGGGATGATTATCATATATCTATGTAGTTGCTTCTGGTATATAAATCAGTGCCTATGATATAAAATTAAATTAAACAGTAATGTGAGATATGATAGACATTTTGCATCTACAGCATCTTAATGTCAGACAACAAGCCTGTGATGATGATGATAGATTATTGATATTTAGGTTCATGACAGGATTGTGATATGAAGATGAACTTTGCACAACACAAATATGACAGTGCTCAAAATAGTGTCATCGCTTGGCTTTTTTCTTGTATATTTGGTGCTTGGGCTTATTTATGAAAGGTAGGTGTACATTCTGAGTCACTTGAAGTCACAGTCCTTACAATTTCATGAAAATTCAGGGTATGTTAGAAGAAAAGATAAATATTTGGACTTTGACTTAAAGGTAATACACAAGGTCCAGACATGGCCATATGTGTATACAGAGACACATACATATACATAAGCACATACATGTATATGCTTATATGTGTACATATATATATGTACCTATATTAATGCATATATATTATTATGATATAAAAATAATCTTACATTAAGAAAATAAAAAACAAGTGAAAGTACAGATAATATTATAAATATTAATAATAATGAAATACTTCATCCAAAATATATAAAAAGAATTATATAATACCAAATTCATAATTCAAATAAAAACATTAAGATTTGTCCAGATATTAAAACAAGGCAGATATAGAAAGGGATCTTAGATTCATGAAAAGATACTCAACATTATTTTCCTTAGAGAAATACAAATTTAAATCATAAGATATCTCCTTACACTCCTTGGTGTGGATATAATCGGCAGGAAACAATAAGTGGCAGAGAACATACAGATGTGGGGAAATCATACTTTGCTTGTAGAAATGACAGATGCTTCATTCACTTTGAAAACAGTTTGCAGAGTCTTAAATGTTAAACTAAGCTTACCATATAAGCCCAAGCTTTTACTCCTATGTTTCTACCCAAAAGAAAGGAAAACATATTCACAGGAAGACCTGTATGAAAATATTCATAGTAGCATTATTCATAATAGCTAAAAACTTGAAATAATTCACATGTCCATCAACTTTTAATTGAGTTAAAACATGTTGTATACATTAGAAAATTACTCAGCAATAAAAAGTAATATATTCCTCATATTATTGCTGAAAAGGCATTATGCTAAGTAAAAAAGCTATGTAGAAAAGATCACATATTGTATGATTCTATTTTATGAAATGCCCACAGAAGCAAAATTTGTAGATATAGAAGTAAATCAGTGGTTCTTGAGACTGGGGATGAGAATGGAGAGTGAATGCAAATCTTCACAAAGGAACATTTGGGAATGGTTTCTATCTCCTTGATGTTCTGAAAGATTGTGATGAAGGTTGTATAACTATAAATTTATTAAAATGAGTGAAATTTAAAGTGTGTCAATTATACCTTAATGTTGTTTTATTTATTTATTTGTTTATTTATTTATTTAGTGAGGTATTGGGGATTAAAGCAACTACATTCCCAGTCCTTCTTATTTTGAGACAGGGTCTTGTAAATTGCTAAGGATGGCCTTAAATTTGCAATTCTCCTGCCTGCCTCCTGAGTTGCTGGGTTTATAGACTTGTGCCATCACACCTGTCTTCAATGATATTTTGAAAGCTGAACTGTACTTTTAGATACTGATTTGCACTGAAATTTTAAGGCAGAATTAGCAAGATATAACACAATTAAAGAAACATGAGAAAATTTGACATTTGTAGAATTCCTAAAAGAAATATTTAAAAGACTCTGAATGCACATAACAACTTGTATAAAATTTCTTTTGATGTTTTGTATCAATTTTGACTCTTAGATTTATATGTTCCATGGGAATAGGTGTCTTGACTTTCTTATCAGTTTGTTATTCTTACTCAGGAAAGTTTCTGGTTCTGAAAAATTACACAATAAATATTGATAAATGGACGAATGACATGGTCTACATAGAGGTGGTCTGTAGAACAGGATCCCCATTGACTTAATTGGGGTTTACTGTGAGGCATCTGGATACTGTCAAAAACAGAACAGGAAGTAGTGGAAGACCTGTTCCATAAACAGACATATGAGGACAGGAAGAGTCAAGCCTGGTAACATGACTAGGCATTAACTGCAATAGGAAAAAGATGGCATGCTTAAATTGCAAATGTTTAGGATTTTTTTTTTCTCCAAAGGGATTATTTAAAAAAATACTTAAGATATGAGAAAAGCATAGAGATAGAGCAGCAGGCTGGGGCTAGTAAATGAGAGGAGCTTCAGCTTCAGCTTATATAAGATATAAAAAGAGGGAAAAGTCCTGGATCCCATATGAAAGAGTTGAACAGAGGAGGTCACTTTGAAAAGTGTCCTTTGGAAAAAGTCTTAGCCAGAAGTGACTGCTCATGGTAAAGTTAATCATAGAAATACTCCAATTTCACAATGGAATATTACTCAGCAATAAAAGAGAATAAAATCATGACATCTGCAGGTAAATGGATGGAGTTGGAGAATATAATGCTAAGTGAAGTTAACTAATCCCAAAAAATCAATGCCAAATGTTTTCTTTGATATAAGGAGGCTGATTCATAGTGGGATAGGGAGAGGAAGCACGGGAGGAATAGATGAACTCGAGATAGGGCAGAAGGATGGGAGGGGAAGGAAAAGGGCATAGAGTTAGAATTGGTGGTGGAATGTGATGATCATTATTATCCAAAGTACAGGTATGAAGACATGAATTGGTGTGAATATACTTTGTATACGACCAGAGATATGAAAAATTGTGCTTTATATGTGTAATAAGAATTGCAATGCATTCTGCTGTCATATATAAATAAAAACAAGAGAAGTATTCCAGTTTCATGCTCTTCCTTTCCTCTGATGTCCTACTAGGGTTCTTCATTTTTCAACTAGAACAGACGTCTGGGTCCACAGCAGTCTATTGAAGTGCCCATACAGCACAGCCTTCTACAGAAATATGGGAGAGAAAGGCGCAGTGGATGTTTGGGTGCAAATGGAAAACTAGCACAGGAGTGAGCCTTGATTCACAAAAGTCTGGGTCTGACTGTGAGGAAGAAGGAATTGAATTGTAATGCAGAAGCTAATGATTCAAACTAGATGTCTAAATTCCTAGCTTGAACAATAACTAGGGACACCAGACTGATGAGCTTTCAGTACTATTCTCCTTATAACTGGGCTGTCCTTAAAGTACACAGGGCTGAGATTGTAAGTAGGCAATTGGTGGGCTGTGATGTAAGGAGCTGGGATACTACAATGTGGAAGTGGAATGTCCCCCAAAGGCCCACGCATAAAGGCTTGATCCCCAGCATGGTGCTACTGAGAATATTTAAGTGGTGGAATATTTAAGAGGTGGGTCTTAACAGGAGGCCTTCAGGTCATTGGGGTGTGCTCTCAAAGGGGTTCAAGGGAGCCCAGCTCTTTCCTTCTGCTCTTTTTCTTTTGTTTCTTGGCCAGGAGGTGAGCAGCTTTTCTCTGCATCCTGTGCCCACCATGGTAGGCTGCTCCAGCACAGCCTAAAAACAAAAGGGCCAACTAATCATGGACCGAAACCTCTCAAACCACAGCAGAAACAGCCTTTGTTTGTATAAGGAACATATGGCAGCAGCAGGCAAAAGGAAACAAGTATTGACCTCATTGTCACAGACCTTCACTAGACTGCTTCTCTACACTGTGCCACTCAAAAAAGCAAAATCACTTACTATACTTATCTGTTGTTGGAATATATAACCACCAAGAGAAAAAGAAAACTCTTGATTCAGGAAGCTTAGGGTACTAAAAGTCAGGGTTCAAGACATGATGCACTTCCTCAACAACTCACTCCTTTTCAGACTAATGCAATTGTTTCTTAGGAATCCTGAGCAACTTGCTGCTTTTTAGATTAATGAATTTGTTTCTTAGGACTGCTATAACAAATTACTACAAATGAGGAGTTTTAAAATAACAGAAAGTTATAGTCTCAGTTCTGGAGGCTAGAAGCTAGAAATCAAGGCATAAGCATCAGTTTTGCTCTCTCTCAAGGCTCTGGGGCAGGATCTTATCTTGTTTCCTTTTGGCCTACAGAGGTGTTTGGGATTTAGTATGATTTTATCTTTACTTGGGTATATCTACAAAGATTCTATCTCTAAATTTAAAGGTCACGTTTACAGGCACCATGGGTTAGTATTTTAACGCATCTTTTTTTTTTAAGTTCTACAATTTAACCTGCAAGAATTAATGATAATAATAATGTCTGATAAAGATGACCTCATTCTTATGAAGTATTTCACATAGTACTTTCATTCCATGTTCCTTTTTAATTCCAGATTTTTCTCATCAAATAAAAAAATTGCTCTACCAAGAGCTAGGGAGGCAGGTACAACATTCTGAAGACCAATGAACTTAGAGACATTACAGTTCCTTCTTGCAGCTCTGGTTGTGATTTGAACTCTTTATGCCTATGTCCCTGAGCCTCTCTCTTCTGCTTAATAATGTGTGGTTGTATTTGTTCCTTGACAGATTTTAAATGACAAGATAATTTAGTAACTGCTGTATGATACAAAGGAAATTTAATTTTTAATTATAAAGTTAAACATTTTATGATACTATTCATTGAGTTAGTTATTGGCTTAAAACCTTTCAAATAATAATAATTTCACCAATATCAGTCTTATGCCCTTGACTCTTTCTCTGAATTTACACATCTCTCTATAAAAAGTAAGTAAGTTAATTATAAAGGGAGTAAACACTGTAAAGATTATAGGGATATGTGGCCCCTTAGAACGCTTTTCAGTTCAGAACCATGCTTGGAGTAGTCAATATATAATATCATATCAACATACAATGCCATTTGTGGTCAAATGTTCAGTTCCTTAGGATGCTCACTGCATTTTAAAAATGTTGATTGTGTAAATATATTTCAATTTATAGTCCTATTTACACTTAATTGCTAAATGATCAAATTTTTACTTTTACTGATTCAAAGCTATTTCCTTTTAAATACCTGGAAAATACCTAGGTATAGCATAATTTTGAAAGAAAAGACATCCTTTGAAAATAAGACATTGATTACTGATTGTTGTTATATCAGTCACTGTTCTTTGTTGCAAGTAACAAAATTTCCATCTCAAACTGGCTTGAGTGATAACAGGAATTTATTGTCTCAGGTAACAAAAAAAAAAAAATCTCTATAGATAGAAGAAACTTCACATTTGACCAGGGTCATGGGTTTATTTCTTGGCCATTTTTCAGCACTTTCCTCCTCTGTGAGTTGGTCTTTTAGTCGGGCTGACTTCCCTCAATGAAGCAAAAATGCTGCTGAGCACTTGTGGTCCACACATTTCATTGTCTAGGAACCTAGGTTGTCACCTTTCCAGTGTTGTGTTCTTATCTAGAGATCTTAGGGTCACAGTAGTTGTAGGCAGGAAAATTTACTGCTCACCCAGAAACAGTTCTTTTGGTAGGGGAAATGAAATGTGCAGTTTCCTTTAGGTAAATCAGGATCCATTGTTGAATAATTAGTGAAGTGTGGATACTTGAACAGACTAAATCTTAAGAAAAAGCATGACAAAATAGTCAATAGATATCCACAACACATGCCAATCATTCTTTCAATAGTATTTCTTGTCACCTTTATAACATGTATATCTCCCCCAGAAAAATGCATATATAACCAGACTACTATACCATGTTTTCCTTCCTACTTTTTTTTCCCCCTCAAATTCTGGTAAGAAGTCTTAACCTGAGATCTATACTCTTGTACAGTGGAGTACAGCCACAGTGTTGTATTTCACGTATCTAAAACTTATGCATGTCACTTAACTGAAACTTTGTATACATTGGCTAAAAATCCCCAGTTTCTCCCTGTCCCCAGCTCTGGGGAACCACCATTCTCCTCTCTGTTTGTATAAATTTCACTACTTTAGATATATCTCATAGAAGTGGAATTAACACTGACAGGGGAAATTAAATTAATATGGACACTATGGATAACAGTATGGATATTCCTCAAAAAACTAAACATAAAAATGTATACCTTATGATCCAGCAATCCTATTTCTGTGTATAGATCCAAAAGAATTGAAATTAAACAAAATCTCACAAAATATATCCACTGCAATATTCATTGTAGCATTCTTAACAGCTAAGAAATGGAAACAACCTAAGTGTCTACCTATATGTAAATAGAGAAAGAAAATATGGTCTATATATACAATAGAATATTATTCAGAGTTCTTTAAAAAGGAAATCTTACCATATGTGATGAAAGGAATGAATCTGGAGAATATGTGCTAAGTGAGATAAACCAATCACAAGACACATACTTCATGACTCCACTTATATGGAGTATCTAAAGTAATCAAACTCATCAAATTTTCTTGACCTTAATTAATAAGGTAATATATTGTTAAAGTCTCTGCCCAGTGAGAGCAGAGGTTCCATTTCTCCAATTGAAAAATAAAAAAAATTCTTTCCTTCCATTGAGAATTTTTAATTTCTTTAAAAAGGTAGATGAATATTTTCTGTTTTTGTTATTCTTTAAGCTTAAATTAGAAGCAAAATGTAATTTAGAGCAAAACGTTTCTTCCCCATTACCCATTTGCTTGTTGAATGACTTTTT
The DNA here is from genome assembly GCF_047511675.1 of Marmota flaviventris. NCBI lineage: Eukaryota > Metazoa > Chordata > Mammalia > Rodentia > Sciuridae > Marmota > Marmota flaviventris. The sequence continues at coordinate 93,936,639 of NC_092503.1, read as the reverse complement.
TCTTAAATATTAAAATTGGCTTTGTTTTGGGGACTCTTCTTTGTGATGATAATTTTGAATTCACAAAATGTAATCTTTTTATCATCACTAAAGATACTTTATTTTCTTAAATTTTAAGTTTTAAAATTAATGCATAATAATTGTATATTTTTGTGGGATATAGTGATGTTTTGATAATGTATATATTGTGTAATATATGTGATAAAGATTTTTATCAAACATTTTTCACCCAAACTCTCCAAAATTAAACTTTTAGAATTACTGTGGTAGAAAACTCACTTCATCCATATATCCTTGCCTAATTCCCCATGTTTCTGGATTACACATACTAATGTTACAGCCATCATCATGAGGACATTCATTGTGTATAGCAATTTAGGGTAGTGTAGAGTATACAAAATATTGTATAGAAAAATGAGATTTATTTGTCTTGTAGGACATATGGTTAATGAATTTCAACCACTTATTTAGTGTAAAAGACATTTTTCCTAAACTAACACAAAGATAATCTCATTATAATGTGTGTAATAATTTATTCTAATACCTCAATGCCTGTTTTGACATATTTATTCTTTTGAAGTGGATGATGAAACCACCACTTGAAAAAAAATCTAATTAATAATAAATCATATAACCTTGAATGAACAAAAACTAAAGTTTGGTTTCAAGACATTTTTCCTAAAATTAGTAGACTAAAGATGATTTCCTTTGTAAGTCTTCTAGAAGTCTAAAAAAAAGCATATATATATATATATATATATCTTATAATGCAATGAGGATTTCAGATGTCTTACACTGAATCTCTAATGTTTCTTTTCTTGCTATTGTGTACAATAACCAAATTGAGAACATATATTGCATTTATGTCAGTCATCTTGTTTAACATTACCCCTGAATAGTTATTTTTTCATTCTTTAGCCTTGACATGGTATCTGATTCCCTGGATATATTATCATAAATATAACTCACTCAATATTTCTATATTCTTATTTTATATTATAAATTTTCTTTATTTATTCAATCAATCAATATTTATTTAGTAACTATTGCCTTAACCTAGGTCTCCAGAAAACAAAGCCTCAGATAAAAGCTGTGTGCTACAATTTTTCTCCCTACTTAGGGAGTGTAGTTCCAGGAGTAGAAATGAGAGAAGAAAGTGAGGAAGGAAAGGAGAGAAAATAAATTTCAGGGATGTAAAACCAATCTGGCTAACACTCAGTGTCAAGGATAAATTATTGGGCACAATCTGCCTTCTGAGAGGACATAAAATGATCACTTCTCCAGACAGCCTGATATGAGAAAATAATTTATTCACTGGCTTCTGTCTCTTTGTGGTGAGGTTAATTCCCCGAGTTTCTGGATTACACATACTAAGGAATAAGAAGCTCTCAGGCATCTCCTTGCTCAGTTTCAGCTGAGGAGCTTGGGAAACAGCAGGGACAGGAGCACAGACAGGGTAGGCATGGGACAAGCAGTCATCAGCTTGTGTCCTGTAAGTTATGTCATAAAAACCTGGTCATCCTGGTGTCTAGAACAAAGACCTCATTTCCTGAGATCAAACCACACGGGATCTGAAACTAGTAAGACGTATAAAATGAGGAGTACATCAAGGAACAAAACACAGAAATGTTTGCCTTCATGGAATTCACATTCTGGTCCAGAGGAGAAAGAAAATAGGGAAAAATATGATAAATAATTTATATAACCATAAGTGCCATGAGAAAAGTTAAGCATATAAGTGGTAAGGAATTTTGAGGTGGTGGAATTCAATTTTAAATTAGATGTTAAAAATTGATCTCACAGAAGAGGTGACATTTAAGTAAAGGCAACCACACACAGTCCCTCGATGTTGGCAAAACCTTAAGGAAGCTAGTGTCAGGAGTACTGTGATCTAGTAGGGCAGAAGTGACAGGGTCAGAAGGGTGATGTAAGGTAAGTCAAAGCTTAGAGAACTGTTCAAAGACTTTGACTCTAAATGAAAAGGAGAACCCTAGTAAGGTTTTAAGTGAAGAGCATTTCATGAAGTACATATATTAAGTTTTGGATTCTATGGTGAAGATAGGCAAGAAGTAAATTTGGAGACCAGGAAGACTATAAAAGGCAATTAAAATACTACAATTAATTTTACATAGTTGCATCATTTCTTAAGATGAGATATTTTGATGATAAACTTTTTGATATCCAAACACTGTTCATATAGTAGAGGAATAAAATTTAACACATCAGTCACATGATTATAAATATGTGTGTATATACATGTGTATGCATAAGCATGAAGACTCTTTAATCAATATGAATTTTACCATGTATAATATATTTATAAATTCTCCAGATGAGTATGTGGGTGCCATAAATATGATGCTAATTTTTCTTAAGAAAACATCTCTCAATAAGGTAATTTGTTTCTAATAACTAATTTATTGTTTAATTTTTAAAGCTCTGTGAATGAGTTTGGAGTTTTATTTTTAGATGTTAACTTCAATGATCACTATTAAAAGAGATTTAAGAAGTGGACTTAAGTTTTAATGTATTTTTGTGTTTAGTTTGATAACAAATATGAGTTAAAAATGAAATTTGATACAAATAGAGGATGGCATACTCTTGAAAATTTTCCCTCCCTTATTTATTGTTGCTGTATAAAACATTAATGGTACATGACTGAAAACAGATAAAAGGTGAATTTTACTAATAATTCATATTATTTTCGTGAATTTTACCTCTTTGAAAGGAAAGCAGTAATTTATAATTTGCCCATAATTATTGAAGTTATTTAACAGCTAACAGAAAATACTGACATATCAAAACATCAAATATTTATTCCCCTTGTTCTCTTTCCTTGTTTTAATTTTCCCTTTTACTTTCAGAAAGAAAGCTAAAATTTTTATAAATGAGACATTTCTCATATTTTTTTCTTCTTTGGTAGCTGATATTCTCCATATATCTATTTCTCATTTCTCTTGTCTAGTCTTATTCTATAAACTATTGTAATACTAATCAACATTAAATGGGATTATATTTTAAATTGTTCTTCTAATTAGTTTCCCCTTTTTGAAATGTCATTAATCCCTTGAATTAATTATTTTTGTATGAATATGTATGACATATTTTTCTAGGAAGTCCATCTAATTTAGCTTGCTGATTGCACTGCTAATCACCTAGATAATTTTTTGGTTATCCTGATCAAATAATGTTTATTGAGGCTTATGTTTATGAAATACTACTATGACAGGTGCTCTAAGAGCCTTCTGTGCCTTCATGTACTATGATTTACACTTGCAAAGTCTATTTAATTTTCCACACTTTGTATTCTCTCTTGGGCATAACTTGATTTCGCTGACCCTTTAGATGCACAATAAAAGGGTGTTTAGTGGTCAGAATTCTCACTTCCTAATTTGAGTGGTCATCCATGTATTTTCTATACTTAAACTCTTCTGTCTTTTTGGATATGCACTCCTATAATTTTAGGAAATTGCTCATTCCCTGCTCTGGGATATTCACTCCACTCCAATCCTTAGATACATGTCATTTTTTTGGCTGGTTAATTTCAGTAGCAGAATCATTGGCCAATGGTGGTGAGCCTGTGACCCAAACTGAGCCAATCAGCATTCTTCCCTATGTTTTGTTTATGCCTTATTGAAATAAAAACCATTGCAATGAAGCCCAACCCATTGGTGCCAGCCTGTAATTCCAGTGGCTCTGGAGGATGATGCAGGAGGGTAGCGAGTTCAAAGCAGCTTCAGCAATGGCAAGGCACTAAGCAACTCAGTGAGACCCTGTCTCTAAATAAAATATAAAATAGGGCTGGGGATGTGGGTCAGTGGTCGAGTGTCCCTGAGTTCAATCCCCAGTACCAAACAACAAACAAATAAACAAAAAATCCACCACAAACTACAAACAACAACAACAACAACAACGCTATGAAATAGGAGCTACAGGTTATTGGTTTTCCAGCTGTTAAATTTTTCTGAGTTAGTTATTTTGGTGTGAATATGGATGCCATTTATTTCTAAGAGGCTCATCTTTTAGTTTGCTTTTTGCACTGTTGTCTACTCAGGTAAAGGGAGGTGACCAGCAGACAGACCCAAAGACATTCAATTAAAAAGCACTTTGATTCTCTTTTCAGATCTGAAGCTAATCATCATGGAGTCCAATTGTCTCAGGCCCTTTCTTTGGTTTAGTTACATGGGACAACAGAGTCCTTGTCTTATCTAAATTAATCCTGAGTCTATAATTTTCTACCTGAATTAGTTTAGATTGCTTAAATACATGGTAATCAACCATTACATAGCAAATCAAATTGAAAAGTCCACAAATATAGCTAGAGCCTATATGTTTAAGTCTGCAGATGAAACATATAGCAGGAAGCAGAGAAATATGATGTTTGGCAAATAATAAACTATTAATTCACTTTCCCTATCTAAAGGAAGGAATTGATGCGGCAAACAAAGGAGTTTCCAGTATTGCTAGAAGGATATTTAAAAAGCATTTTACACATAGTAGAAGAAAAGCAGAATAATAAAAAAGTCATATAAATAATATATAATCCCTTACCCCTGACAGAGATAGTTCTTTGCTCATGCTCTTACAATAATATTAAATCATTATTACCAGGAGACTTAAATTTATAAACCAAGTTTGGCCTCCGAGCAAGTTCACAATTGCCTTCCTAGGCAAGAATGTTGGCTTTTTATTCTTACTTTTCTGCTTGCCTTGTAACTTGGAATTGTGCTCATAGTGTGGCAATAAACTTGTGATAGTCGGCTTTTAGAATTACTAGACACCCCTCTCACATTAAAAAGCAATCCACAGCCTTAGGTATATATCGATTCATTTTAAAACCAACCCAAAGATTTCTCTAGTTCAAGAGTGGAAGGAATATTATTTTATTTAAAAACTAAAGAATGTAAGTCCCAGTAGTTTCAGATTATACTTAAGAACTAGTTCCCTTGGGTATAGTTTCTTTTCTACTTTTTTCAATTGTTTTGGAGTAGGAAATAAAAGAATAAGAGGTAAAGCACTAGCAGGCTTTTTCAATAAGATATCCCTTATTGCTATAAAACTACCTTGGGCTAATTCCACACTAAAACTGCCAGAGCATGAAACCCAAGAAATTACATTTTTAAAAAGGCTTAAAATGCCAATTTTAAATCACAGTATAAACCACCAAACTAACTTTTAAAGTTTTTGAAATAAGCAAAATATCAAGTATGTAATGAAACTTAGGATATAAAACTGCAAACTCGGCATTTCCCATGAAATCCCAGATTGATACTCATAGGACTCCAATATGACACATGTCAAGCACTAGTAAAAGGCCCGACATTAGGTAGTATAAAATGTTGAGTTAATAATTAAATGAATGAAAAGAAGGGTGAATTTCAGAGTCCCTAAACTCTTCTTGCTGCCAAGTGAATTATCATAACTTTTTGAATCTTGGGCTTCTAGGATGTTAATTATTACTAGTGACCTGTGTCTCTTTCCCATACATTTTAATCTACATTTTGGCCTATATTTTAAGCAGAAGTTGGTTCTGGAGGTTCAGCCCTGATTCTTAAAATACAGGGGACAGATTAGGAGAGAAAAAAAGGCCTTATGAAGGAAGAATTCTTCTTCTTCTTCTTCTTCTTCTTTTTTTTTTTTTAATTTGCCTGTTGCAGACAGTGTATTGTGCATGTTCGGAAAAGAAACTCAATATGAAGTTGATAAATATTGGAATGAAGTGAGAAGTGGTAGAAGGAAATAATTGTCGAAATGTATACAGGTAACTCAAGGCATTAGGAAGGCATTACAAAATCTGGGGTTTGAGATAAAGCAAAATGCATGAGGAAAAATGTTGATCTGTAGAAGTGATAAAGTACTGGGGGAAAATGAAATAGATTTGGAAAGATCTGAAGCAGATCAATGCAGCAATATGCATGTATAAAATACCACACTGAATTTTATTAATATTACAATTAATATGAGTTAATAAAAACTTTCAAAATTCATTGAAAGACAAAAAAAGAAAAAAAAAAAAAAACAGGTCAAGGCTTTTCTATTATAACATTCTCCCTGTATTGAAACACCCAATATGCTATCAATTTGAAAAATTACTAGATTACTTTTTTTAATGTCAAAAATTTCAACTAGCACACTAAGATATTTTCCTCCAGAGTTGTAGAGCAATATGCCTCAGAATTTAAAATAAAGAATTTTATAGTTTGAGGAAACTTGTCCAGAATGTTCACATTCCTTATCTGGGTAATCCTACAGGTATTGAAAATATCTCAAAATAAAATTATTTTATCATCAAATTGTCATAATTCTAACACAAGAGTTGCATTACCAACAAGAAGGAGTCAATGAAATTAGATTTAAGCCTCATTTTAATAACAATTTTGAACTTAAGAAATATTTACTGCTAATTTAACTTTGAGATGGATATTGCAGGAATCAGAAAAGATTCCAAGATATTTATTGCCCTAATGGGCAATGTACTCTTTTGAAGGAGACGAGATATAACACATAAAACAAGTAGAGAGGAAAAAAAGAAAACACTGCCAAAATACAGAGTAATGCGTTATAAAATGCTAAATTGACTATAATCAAAAACTGTGCTCTATGGTACAGACAATATGCTTCATTGGACTTAAAGATTTTAGATAAAAGCAATGGTCTGGTTGTACAAATTTTATTATTAAATCATTAGGTTGCAATAAAAATTCCTTCAGTTAAAGGTTCTCTCAATATATTATTTAATAGATAATAAAAATAAATGGCATACTATGTGACGATTCATTTTTCAAAAGGTTTTGTCCTAGATATATTCACTAATGCCAATAAAAATTTCCTATAACAGGTTAAAGGCCGAAATTCATTCTTTATTTTTGTTTTTGAAAACTACTGCAACCTCAATTATTATGTGTAAACAAAAAACGAATACCTATTAACTTCACTTACTTTATTATATTTCTGTTGGAGTAATGCAAATGAATCAGCTTTGAAAACAGGATCCACATTGCATTTCCACAGAGCCTGAGGAGACATGTAGCATTTCACTAGATTACCTAATTATCAGAAAATTACCACCAACAGAATAAATGGTAGCATTTCAGTCCTACTAGAAAGGATGTGTTTTTATCTCTAAAATGCCACAGATGGGTTAAAAAAAATAGCAATTACTTGTCACATCTACTGCAAAGGTTGTAATAGTCAACTTACTTTAAATGACAGATTTTTCAAAGGGTTAGAAAATCAGTTGCTAAATAGGTCACAGCTCTTGCAAACAATCCATCTTTGTTACCAATATTCTCAATTAGTTGAAAAAGCCAGAGGACTTCTATGACTTTAACTCTGATCTGTCAGAATTTAATTTTTGCCTTCCCATTTCTACTTACAGTTGTCTTCCACATGGCATGCAGGCATTCTTCCTTTAACTGATGGAGGAAGTCTTACCATTTTCTAAATTGTTAAATATCCTTGCTGACACATTAACTGAATATTTATGTGGAAAACCATGCAGAAAGACAGCATAAAAGTATCATTTTTTTTCTTCAAAATGTTTCTAATTGTATCTGTTATGCTATAAGTATACAGAAATTTCCTGTTTTTATTGAAATGACTTTTTAAATTTTTATTTCTATATGAAATCATCATATGGAGTAAGTTCTGAAATCACCATATGTTCCCCTAATCCATTTACTCCAACTATCTACAATGGAGGCTCATACCTTATCCTTCCTCCAAATCATGTCACTTTCTTTTTTGTGGAGAAAAGAGTAAAGAGCTGGTTCCTCTATAAGGGCAGAACTAAACTCCGGAGGGGCTTTAGGGTCACTGCCCTGACACTCTCAAGGTCATCTCCTTACCTGTGTGCTCCTCTTTACCTACGAAGATTTTTTAAAAAATATTTCTTTCTTTCTACTTTACCCATCATCATTCAAAGGTACTGTTACTTTCCTCATCCGAAAATAATCTAGGAAAAAAAATCCCTTCTCCTGCCTCTGCTACCTCCATCCAACACTTCCAGTGATCCTGCTTTTTTCTCTCACTGCACCAGAAACTTGTTAACCCAGAACAAAAGGCACACTCCTCCCCTGGACTGCTGCCAACATCTTAAACCTCAGCTCTTCCACTCAAAGTTCTTCTTCTTCTTCTTCTTCTTCTTCTTCTTCTTCTTCTTCTTCTCCTTCTCCTTCTCCTTCTCCTTCTCCTTCTCCTTCTCCTTCTCCTTCTCCTTCTCCTTCTCCTTCTCCTTCTCCTTCTCCTTCTCCTTCTCCTTCTCCTTCTCCTTCTTCTTAGTATTATTATTTTAGTTGTAGATAGACACAATACCTTTATTTTGTTTTTTATTTTTATTTTTTATGTGATGTTGAGGATCCAACCCAGTGCCTTACACGTGCTAGACAAGTGCTTTACCACTAAGCCATGATCTCAGCCCATGAATTCACTTCTTTTATTTTCTGCTCTCTTGATTGCCTTTCACACACCCTCTGATATTAGCTTAGAAATCACTTTTATGGGGACCCAATCCTCTGGGCAAATAGTGCTTTGGGTGAATAGTGCTCTTCTCATGTACATGCATCTCATCATAACCTGTCCCAAGTAGATCAAGCATTCTGAAAACGGAGGATTTCATCTCAGTTAAACACCGTATTTCTGGCACTTAACCTGGCACAGCATCTGACAGAGTCAAGAAATGCTTGTATTTGAATGAATAAATTGAGAAATGGAGAATTGAGGAGACTCAACACTGCTTGATAAATGTTTACAGACTGCCATCTAAAGAAACTGAGTTTCAATAAAAACATAGCAGTTTTATAACAATGGTCCACTTTATCCTTTGAATATAGCCTTTGCTTCTCTACCACTGCAAGTTATTTTTAAAAATTAGAGCTCTATGGTTATATATAGAATGCAACTTATTTTTAAACCAGACGTGTTTCTTTCTTTTCCTCTCTTCCTTCACCTCCCTAATTTTTGGAGGTGAGATGGTGTGAGGATGGGGAACAGGATTACCTTTCTTCCCCATCCTAGACAGAGTCATCTGTCCTTGAGGAAACTTACCCACTACAGGAACAAAATAATTGAGGATGGCACCTGAAGATCTCAGAAATGGCTGTCTCCCAAATTAACAAATGAATTACAGAGAACAATAGGAATGTAGCTTTTGGATCATCTCTAAAAAAATTCCTCTTTCTCTTGATGGGCAGAATCACAGCCTCTGGGACAAGAGTTTCCTATTTTGCTAGCAAAGCAATAGAACTTCTTTTTCCTTTTCGTCAAAAGTGTGTCCTCTCTATTGGATTGACATTGGGGACAAGGACTGAGCTTTCCTAACAATTTGGCTGTAAGGTATGAATTACAGATACTTAGATTATACTGGCTAGCATATTTTCTAACATTCCTTTTGTATAGATGTAAAAAGCTACTAATAAAAACTTCATTCTTAGCCAAGGAGAAGTGCAATGTTCCCTTTTTGACTCATTTTAGAAAATTATTTCATGTGGGTTAATTGAAATAGTGGCAGGTCATCAATACTAATAACAAAATACCACAGACTTCAAAGCAAGTATCTGACTTCCTAAAACTCTTCATTCTGGAAGGTGTCCTCTCTGGAGGATGCATTCTTTTAATCATAAGTTTCATCTGTAAGAATTTATTTCCCTATGATTTGAGGGAAAACATACAGAGTAAACACTTCTTACTGTGGTTAGCAGAAAGATAGCATTTTGGTTCCCTTTTTACTTCTGCAAGTAGGAAAGGTCTGAACCCCAACACATAATATCATTTAGTACTCTGGATTCTATAAACTCTATCTTAATAGAAAGTCACCATTATTTAAAAACAAACAAACGAACCTTTGAACTTTTGGTATCCCACTCTTTTTCTCTTTGGTGGGGCTTGCAATTAAAACTAGCTGAAGAGAAGTGTTAGATTATCAAAAGATCCTGAATGTATGTAGGAAATAGAAAATTCGCCTTCTGCTCTTCAGATTTTTCAAATCCTAATTGGTTTCACAAATATGATTGAAGAGAATGAGAGTAATTTTTTTTTTAATTTGAAAGATTTCCACCCATTAACAAGCCTTCAACACGTTCCAGCCTATTTGTAAATGTCTGTAATTAGCATTGCTATCCTCTGAATGTTTGTGTTTTCCCAAATGCATACCAGGAGAACCCAGTCACCTTTGTGATGGTATTAGGAAGTAAGGTCTTTCAGAGATTATTAAATCATCAGGACAAAGTCCTTATAGATGGAGTAAATGCCTTAATGAAAGAGAGCCCTTAGTGCTATGTAATCCTTTCCACCTGGGGACTCAGTAAGAAGACAGCATCTGTGTATCAGACAGCAGGTCCTCACCAGATACTAAATCTGCCAGTGTCTTGATCTTGGACTTCCTAGCTTTCAGAACTGTGAAAAATAAATTTCTCTTGTTTCTAAGCTACCAAGTTTATGGTATTGTTATAGGCTGAACTGACTGAGATAAGCATATAGTTTAAATCATTGCTCACCAAGACATTAAGATATCATTTAATTTAATAATTTAATTGAAAATAATTTAACATCTAACCCATAAAGTCAGCTGCATATTGACTATTTTTATTACTATTCACTCTAAAGAACGTTTTACCAGAAAGAAAATACCCTTCACTTAATGATTATTTTTTACCGTGTTTTAAATATGTAATTTCCAAGATGCAGATGATGTTCCTGATAATCTCAGAGTTTCACAGCAGATTGGTAATCTGTCCTTCTTATTTTTTTTTTTTTTACAACCAGTGAATGACAAATTAATTAATTTATTTTTGCTGAGTTTTATTATAGGCATTTAAAAGCCACTAAGAAGCTGCTTTTAAAACAATGTGAAGAATCAGAAATTTATATTTTTTATAGATATCTAAAATCTAAAATCAGAGGTTACTATATGCTGATCCATTATTCATTCAGTACACATTTTAAATAATCCTTACTATAGCTAGCAAGTTGGTAGTCACAGCATCCTCATTTCAGATGACAAGTTTAAAACTTGGTAGATCAGGTCCCAGACTCAAGTAAAGCTTTTGTCCATAATACCACACTAAAAAGCACCCTGCAAATCCAGGTAATAACACCAAGCTAGCAAACTGGCATGCTTCTCAGGCTTAGGCAGATTACCTAAGGAGGTGAGACAAGACATGTGTGGAGGTGTTGTGACGTTGAGCCCACAAGCCCCTCCATAGTAACTGGGGCCTATCAAAGGCTACCATGTATGAATTTGTGTTCCAAGATTACATTTTTTTTTTAATTTTTGGAAAAGAATTAAAATCTAGTAATTTGTGGGTAAGTATGCCTGTTATGGTTTAGATATTAGGTGTTACCCAAAAGCTCATGTGTGAGACAATGCAAGAGGTTTAGAGAAAAATGATTAGATTATGAGAGACATAACCCAATCAATGTGTTGATCCAGATAGGGATTAACTGGATGATAACTGTAGGCAGGTAGGAAATGGCTAGAGGAGGTGGGTCATCAGGGACGTAAATTTGGGGTATGTATTTTATCCCTGGCAAATGGAGTGTCTCGCTTCTGTCATCTTTTACTCTCCCTCTCCCTCTCCCTTCTTTCTGGTGTGATGTCCTGAGCTGCTCCCCTCTGCTACACCCTTTTTTCTCCAAAGAATAGAACTGGCCTTCTGTGGACTGAGATCTCCGAAACTGTAAGCTCTCCCCTCAAATTGTTCTTGTCAAGTCTTTTGGTCACAGCAGCGTAAAAGCTGACTAAAACAATGCTCATAAGCATGTGTTATACACTGCAAACACATACACAAACCTATACATGTGCATGAATGCACTCCTGTGTTCTTCTGATTTTCAAAGGCAATAAAATTCATGTTTGTTTACATAATTTAGGGTCCAAATACAATATACAATATCCAAGGGAAGTAGATGCAACCCCTGCATTATATTAATGAGATTAAAGTCTTTCAAATAACTTGAATAAATTTAAATGTATTAGTAACTAGAGCAGATGTTTCAATTTTTGTGCAAAGTAATAGTATAATTTGGCCTGTATCACCCAACTGGCATTTTTGAATAATTGTATCCATGTATCTTTCTTCTTCTTTATTTTATACTTCTGAAAGCACTTAAAAGAACATTACTGGAAGGACAAAGTGCTGTTAATAGAAAAATCAGCGGAGGTGCCCTGTAAACAAGGACGTATCTGACATCCTTGTCTCCTGGAGTGACAGCAACTGAAGTGAAGCAAAGTGTCCATGTGGAAGTAGAACACCCTTCCCTCTGTCACTTATTAGACTTTGGTTTCCCACAGGGAGAAAACTGAAACTGGTAAGGACTCTTGGCCCACCTTTGACTCTTTTTAAAATATGATAAGGTGTGTTTTGAGACTATAAATAGTAACACTGGGTAAACCCACTCATAAAGACAGATTATAAAGGACTGCTCTCTGCAGAAAGCACTTAATGGTACAGTTGTGTTATCCTCTCCCACACTTCCTGGTAGAACACTTCAGAATGAGCTATCAAATGAGGCTGCAGAAAGTCTGTTTCTGTTATTTTTTTTCCCCCTCTAAAATTCTTCAACAATCTTTCTGGGATCACTTAAAGAAAAAAATGATCTGGACATGAACCAATTGACTAAACTCTGTACAGTATATGAAGATATTTTCCTCATTCCTTCTGAGATTTTCCTTTCTTAGGTTTTACATTATTAGATCAAATGTGCTTTCACTTACTTAATGCTTTTTGTACATCTGTCATACAAATTTTTATTCTTACTTTGTACCTTGTGACTCTTCTGTGATATCTCTTAATCTGACAGTGAAGTATCATCTTTCTTAAATCTCATCCCTTTAAATCTACTAAAGATGTCTCAAAAAGTTTTAAAAAAAACCTTAAAGCTACTGTGTTAAAATGAAATTGTATCTATTTTAGAGAAGTCCTGGTAGATTCCATGTCTTTATTTGTACTGGAAGATATCCCAAATGCAAACTCAAATGGTTTACATATAACTATTTAGCAAATAGCTAAGAAGTTGAGAATCAAACATTTAAAATTATTAGTGCTATATTAGTGTATGGCTATATATTTTGGAAGAATGAAGAATTTTTTATCTATATGACAGACTGAAATAAAAAATAATCACATAACAGGTGAACATATCTTAGTTATCAGCTATATTTATCTTTTTAGTTGAGAAGAGAAAGCAATAGATATTGTTGTCTCATGAAGGACTGCATGTGTGAAATAATTAATTTTAACTATATAGATTTTCTGTTTAAATTTCACATATTCTCTGTGTTCAATGTAAGATTTCTTCACAAATGAAATAACAAATTTGGGACTTTCCTATGGTGATGAAAACTGGAATTAGCATCTGAAAAGTTACTTGCCAAATTTTATTAAAGGAAAGTTAATTTCCTATTGAACATTCCTGTAATGAACAGGTAATGAGTTAAAATGGCAATGATAAGTAAGTACAAGGAAGGTCTTGTAAAAGTGAACATTATCTTGTAAGATGAAATTATAATTATTAAGACAGTTCAAATTTGAGCCAGTTGATTGGTGCATACCTGTAATTCAGAGACTTGGGAGGCTGAGGTAGGAAGATCGAAAATTTAAGGCCAGCTCAGCAACTTGTAAAACCATGTCTCAAAATTAAAACTAAAAAGGAACTGAGGTATGGCTTAGTTGTAAAGAACCCCCGGGTTCAATCCTCAGTAATACACACACAAAAATAGTTCAAATTTGTTTTCTGTTAAAGTCAACCAAAACTTATCCTTCTTTTGATTTTCTTTAAAACATCACATAAAGTAAAAAAACATAAGTTTACATATGAAAAGTATATAAAGTTGAATAACATTTTATTGGAGCACAACTGAATCTGTTTGTTTATACATTGACTGTGAGTCCTTTATACTCCGTGATGGTTACATCATTAAAGTAGTGTTGCTTTGACAGTGGCAAGCGACCGTGCTGAGAGTGAGCTGGGGAGGCATCTGGTACAGACAGTCCTGCATGATCATGTTATATAAAACTGATACCATCATAGGTGCAGCATCCAGACATGCACTGAACACATCACTATGCCTTACTTTAAGTAAGTAGGCTTTTAAATATTGTGTGCTATACACAGTTTTTAAAATTTAGAAAGGAAATGTAGATATTATCATGCAAAGATCCCAACTCATTTACCTTCACCTGAGGTAGGAATCAAATGATCTAAAAAGGATGTAAACAATATAGAATGATGGAGACTGGAAAGTCTCAGACCATGTGATCTTCACATTTTTTTTTCTATTTAAATTAAACATTCGAAAGAAATGGTGCAAGCCAAACATATCTTCAAGTTTCAAGTGCAAATAATTTTGAAACCACTCAGGTGAATCCTACTTCACTCCGTAAGTGAAGATGAGAACACAATGATCTTCAGTTACTTGCCGAAATCCCTTCACCTCTTTGTGGCAGAGATCAAACTGGAACCCTGGTCTCCTACCTCCCGCTGCAATTTACTCCTGTCTCTGGAGGAGCCCCAGGATGTGTTAGGGCAGGGTTACAAGAAAAAAACAATGAACTCAAAATTAAGGTGGAGAACAATACATGAATTATAAATTTAAAGTTCTCTGTTGCTATTTATGATGCTGCCTACTAGAACTGGTCAGTGGTCTTGGTGTTTGAAGGAAGTGGGTGAAAAATGGTATCTCATTGTTGTCATTATATTGCATTTCTCTAATTAATAATAAACATGTGCATACATTTACTGGCCATTTATTACTGCACTTATTATTATTACTACTAATATTATTATTTACTGGCCATTTATACTACACCTGTGAAATATCAATACATTTTTATTATTAATTTATGGAAATTAAAAATATTCTCCATATTAATCATTTGTGTTCCTCTTTGGCATATATCATTTTTTATATATATTCTTAATTTTTGGCTTATATTTTCATTTGCTTCCTAGTGTCTTTTGATGAATGGATGTTTTTAATTTATTTTTTGTCATATTTATTTATCTTTCCTTTAATTAATTTTCTGTGGTTCTGGTGATTGATTTCAAGGCCTGGTGCGTACCAGACAAGTGCTACATCACTGAAGGATGTCTCCAACCCTTCCTTTCTGTGTTTTCAACATTTTATTATGTCTCATTTAAGAAATCTTTTCTTACCCCCAGAGCATACAGAAATTTTCTTATATGCTTTGCTAAAATCGTTTTTGCCCATTAATATTTAAGTCTTGAAAACACTTGGAACTGATGTTTGGGTATGGCATGATGGAGAGGTACAAATCTAGTTTTCTCAGGTGGAGAACTTGCTATTCTTGCACAATTTGTTGAATAGTTCCTTCTTTTCCCATTGTTTTTCGGTGCTAAATCTGCAATGCATCATGTTTCTCTGTGTGTGGTCTGCTTTTAGTCTGTGTGGCTTGTTGCTTGAGTCTTTTTTTTTTTTCTTCCTGCAATCAACATGTCAATGTCATATTGTCTTAATTACTATAGATTTATAATTCTTCATTTTTGGGAAGGGATGTTACCCCACTTTGCTTTAGTGTTGTTGTTGTTTTCTTCTTTGTTTTTGTTTTTGGTGGATTAGTTTTGTTCCATATATATTTTAGAAACAACTTGTTAATTTTAACAAAATAAAAGGAATACATTTTACTGAAATTTAATTGAAATTATTTTAAACTATGGACCAACTGAGGCAGAACTGGCATTTTTACAATATAGTGTTCAAATTTAGGAACAGGGATCTTTCTCTGCTTAATTGATAAGTGCCTTGCATAGATTTAATTATTATAGTTTTATAACAAAGCTTACTTAGTACCTGCTACAAGGCCCTTCACCCAACACATAGATCTTGCTCTTTGTACTCAAGATATTGTAACTTTTTTTTTTTTTTTTTTTTTTTTTGGTACTGGGGCTGGAACCCAGTAATGCTTAACCACACCCCCATCTCTTTTTATTTTATGAGACAGAAACTTGCTAAGTTCTTGAGGTTGGCCTTGAACTTGATGTCATCCTGCCTCATTCTCAGCCTCCCACTGAGATTAGAGGTTTGCCCCACTATGCCTGTGATCTAAACTATTCTTGTATTAATATTGCCCTTTAATTTCTCCGAGTTTTCTCTGCTTTTTCTACTTTCTTAAGATAAATGCTCAGCTAATTAATTTTAAGGCTTTTATCATTACTCATATAAGACTTTAAGGCTATCAGTTTTCCTGTAGTTACTGCTTTATTTGTATCTAATAAATTTTTATATGTAGAAATTTTATTGAATTCTAAATATAGCTTCCATTGTTCTTCTTGACTTATGCCTCATTGGAAGGGTATTTCTTAATTGCTCTAATACTTTTTATTATAGTAACCTTCTGGTTATTGATTTTTAATGCAACTGCATCTTAGGCAGAGCTAATAACCTATATGATACTAAGTTTGCTTTTTGGTCAACATAAATCGATTTTCATGAATATTCCTTTGTGATTTGAGATAATGTGCTTTCTACTGTGATTCAGGTCAGTGTTACATATATGTGTAGTATATCTTGACTTTCACTTTGTTATTCTAATATTCTACAACATTATTATTTGTCTGTTTGTTCTATGAGATACTAAGAAAGTTGGCTGAAATTTAGAGTAAAATTGTATTATCTAATAACTGAAGTCCCTTGCAGGGATTGGATTTTACACACTGCATTACTTTTCTATTTTTGGTTTTCACTTGGCACACCAACCTCATTTACCACAACACAAAAACTTTAACCTTTGCAGCTCTCATTATCCTTCTTGACTAATATTCTGTTATTTTCATTTTTTCTTTTTACTGTTTTAACTCTATACAAGTTTTTTGAGTTCATATATACACTATTTATTTAGATTTACTCATATATTATTTTCTTTAAAAGCTATAATTTTTATTAGATTAACTATTATTAATATTAGATTATCCATCAGGAATCACTTACTTTCTGTCTAAATTATATCATCCAAATTTTTAAGATAAAGTTCTGTGGGCATGAAAAACACTACATAACCAAAGTTATTTTGAGAAAAAAAAAAAGCAGACACATTGCACTACCTGACTTCAAAACATGCTACAAAGCTACAGTAATCAAAACAGAATGGTATTGGTATTGGCATAAACACAGGCTTATAGATCAGTGGAAGTAAAAAGAGAATCCAGAAGTAATTCCATCCATCTAGAATCAACAGATTTTCCAGCAAAATGCTAAGAAAAAGTGTTGGAAGAAGGACAGTCTTTTCAATAAATTGTCCTGAGAAAATTGGGTATCCACAGGCAGAAAAAAAGAAATTAGATCCCTATTTCTCACTAATTATAAAAATAAACTCAAAAGGCATTAAAGACTTAAATCTAAGACCTAAAACTTAAACTTACTATAAGAAAATGTAAGAGAACCCCATCAGGCCAATGGAACAGGCAAAAATTATTTGGACATAACTCTAAAAGCACAGGAAACAAAGCAAACATAGGCAAGTGGTGTTAGAGAAAAGTTAAAAGCTTCTGCATAGCCAAGAAAACAATAAGGAAAGTAAAGAGAACTACAGAATGGGAGAAAATATTTGCAATTTGCATCTGACAAATGATTGATATCCAGAATATTTAAGTAATTCTCCGAATTCCAAAAACTCAATAGTGAAAAAACAAATAAGCCAATTAAAGCAAAAGCAGTAGATCTAAATGGACATTTCTCAAAGAATACACACAAATGCTCAACCAGTATAAAAAAAACTTAACACCACCAATCATCAGAGAAATTAAAATCAAAGCCACAGTGGCTTATCATTTCATCCTAGTTATAATTTTTTTTTTTATTTTAAAAAGGACTAAAGATAATGTGTGCCAGTGAGGATGTGAAGAAGAGGAGATACTTGCATATTATTGGTAGGAATGGGAATTAATATTTTTTTTTAATGAAAACAGTAAGGAGCTTCCTCAAAATAGTTAAAAATGAAATTACCACATTATCCAACAACTGGGAATAGATCCAAAGGAAATGAAATGAACATTTTAAAGAGATTTCTGCATTTGAAAATCCATTGCAGCACTATTCACAATAGTAAAGGATTAGAAATAACTTGCAACTCCATCAACAGATGAGTGTATAAAGAAATGTGGTACTTATTCACAATGGAATATTATTCAGCCATGAAAAGGACTGAAATCTTGTCATTCACAACAACATGGATGAAACTGGAGAGCTTTATGGCAAGTAAATAAACTAAGCACAGAAAAACAAGTATACATGATCTCACTCTTACATGGAATCTTAAAAAAAAAAAAAAAAAAAGATGTCATTGAAGTTGAGAGCAGAATAGTGGGTACCAGACATCATGGGGAGAGTAGAGAGGAGAAAGGGATGGGGAAACTTGATCAATGGGTATTAAGTTACCATAAGATGGAAATAAGAAGTACTGGGGTGCTATTGCACAGGAAGCTTAACAAAATGTACTACATGTTGCAAGCAGCTAGAAGAAGAGATTTTTGAATTTGCACGATATAGACATGATAAATATTTGGGAGATTAGTATGTTTTAACAGATTTAAACATTACACAGTGTGTTACATGTATTGAAACACTACATGGTAACCTCATTAATATGTAAAATTTTTATGTTTTAAAAGTACTCGTTAAATAAATGTAAATAAAAGAATTTTTAAAAATGACCTGCTTTTGGCAAACTATTTTATTTTTCATGATAAAATAATGCAATTTACTGACTTCCATTGTTCTTTTTGAAAATTAGACATTCTTGTGATTTTTATTCATTTGAAGGTGTTGCTATTTATTCTTTTTTGTTGCATTTAAGATTGTTTGCCTTTGATATTCCATGATCAGACTATAATGTATATACCTACTACTACCATGGGTACATAACTATTTTCATATATGTTAATATGTATGTACAAATAGATTGTTATTCCAATATGTTTTCAAATTCAGTTGGTCATTTTAAATAGTCTGTTGCTTGTTATTAATTTTGCATTGCATTTAAAAATGTAAACATAATAACCCACACATTTTACTTATGTGTCTGATAATTCCAATATCTGAAATGTTTCAGAATATTATTGTATCTTCTGTGGTTTCTGCTTGTCTTCATTAGTGGTGTCTTGTTTCTTGGAAAGTTTTGATGGTTTAATGCTGTAGTTGTTATTTCTTCACCCCCCCCCCCTTCTTTCTGGAAATCACATCCAAATATATGTATGTATGGATCACCAGTTTCAGTGCATTGTTGTTGTTTAAACAGAGAGGGGGAGATGTTGAGAGCCACAGCCGAAGGGGCCCCAGCAAACTTCCAGCTGCCAGCAAACTTCCAGCTGCCGGCTGATGATTGACTCACAGCGTCCCCAGCAACATCTAGCTGATTGGCTCCTCTGCGGTGATGCTCATTGGGCTGTTTCCCTGCCCTTTCAGACCACAGAGCTGCTCATTGGGGGACATTTTTGGCTCCGCCCACGTGACCCAGCCAATCGGCCTCAAGAGCAGGAGGATTGTGGGAGGTGGAGAGAAGCTTGTGGTGGGAGAGAGAGGCTTGTGGAAAGCCGGTGGTGGCAGTTGAGGCTCTGAGGGTTTTTCCTGAGAGGCTGTTTTGTTTGGCGTGTGTGGTTCTAAAAATAAAGTTAGTTTCTTTTGACAAGTGGCTCCTGATTGTGCCCAGCCAGACTGCGGCATTTGGTGGCCCGTACGGGGAGCGACTGAGGGTAAGTGAAACTGCTCGCCCCTGAAGGCAGGGCGAGAGGATGGGTAGCCATTTTAAGATTCCTCTTTTATTTTGCTTCACTTTTGTTTCAAGTTGCCTGTCCCTGGAGATGAGTGAGACGGAAGAAAAACCGCTCACATCTGAGGAAAAACTATTTACGTCTGAGGAACAGATAGGGAGAAAGGACGGATGCACATGTCAGGAGGATAGAAAGGCTATAATGACTTTTTGTTGTTCCCTTTTTATTTCATTCTGTCTCGGTTTTGTTTGGCGTCATCTTGTTGGGTTGTATTATAGTAGAAATATGGGATCAGAAATTAGTAAAAAACAAACTGAAAGAGTGTTAAGTAAATTGTTAGAGGAAGGAGGCATCTCAGTAAAATCAAGAACAGTCAGGGCATATGTTGATACAATACAAAAATGTAGCCCATGGCTTTTTAAGGAGGAGTTGTTAAATATATCACAATGGAACCATCATGGTGAAGATTTAAAAAGAATAGAAAAGAAAAGCCCAGGGACTCTGCCAGTTGGCACATTGCATTGTGGACATTCGTATCTTGTTTGCTTAGTCCAAAGCCTTCAGTTCAGACAATGGTAGAGGAAGGAGAAGACATATTGATTCAAGTAAAAGAGAAGGTCTCTCAAGTTAGTCAGACAGAGGAAAAGATTCAAGTAAAAGAGAAGGCCTCTCAAGCTAGTCAGACAGAGAAAGAAAGTGTAAAACAGAAAAAGCCATCAGGGGGAAAGTTACAACAGGAGACTGCTACTAACACCTTTCTATCACCAGAGGGTGTAAGTGTCCAACCAACAGCACCACCTCTACAGGAGACTGCTACTAACACCTTTCTATCACCAGAGGATGTAAGTGTCCAACTAACAAGGCCACCTCCATATGCTGGGAGGTCCCCAACCCCCGCAGTTGATAGTTGGGATCCTGAGACAAGATCTCAAATATTAACATGCCCTGTATTTGAGGCAGGAGGGCAGCGATTTTACCATGTTTTAAATTTCAAAACAGTGAAGCAGCTAAAAGAGGCTATAACAACCTATGGTCCTCAAGCACCCTTCACTGTAAGCATGGTCGAATCCATTAACAACTTGAACATGACGCCAGCAGATTGGGCTAATATGTGTAAAGCTGTGCTAAATGGAGGACAATACCTGTTATGGAAGGTTGCCAATGAGGAATTTTGCAAGGAAACAGCTAGGCGAAATGCAGCAGCTGGTTATCCTCAGAGAAATCTAGATATGTTGTTAGGAAAGGGACCTTATGAGGATCAGCAGCAACAAATTGCATATGATCCTGGTGTATATGCACAAAGTGCTGTAGATGCAATTAAGGCATGGAAGACATTACAAGGACATGGAGGTTTACAAGGACAATTATCTAAGGTAATACAAGGAGCTAATGAACCTTATGCTGAATTTGTAGATAGGCTTATTCAAACAGCTACCAGAGTTTTTGGGAATACAGAACAAGCAATGCCATTACTAAAACACCGGGCTTATGAGCAAGCGAATCGTTGGTGCAGAGATATCATTAGACCATGGAAACATGAAGATTTAAACACATATATTAAATTATGTAGAGACATTAATGAACAAGAGCAAGTTGTGGCAGCTGCAGTAAAACAGGCTTTAGATGCCAGAGACATTAATGAACAAGGGCAAATTGTGGCAGCTGCAGTAAAACAGGCTTTAGATGCCAGGCCAAGAACATGCTACAATTGTGAACAAACAGGACATTTTAAAAGGAATTGCCCCATTGGAGGAGGGTTTAACAAAACTAGGTATCAAAGGAGTAGAATACCAGGTATTTGCCCACGATGCCGTAGAGGGAGATATTGGGCTAATGAATGCCATTCTCAAACCACCATAGAGGGTACTCCATTATCAAAAAACGAACAAGGACCAGGTGTTTATCCACGATATCATGGAGAAAGGCATTGGGCTCCATTGCCAAAAAATGGACAGGGGGCCCAATGCTCCGGGGCCCAAAACCACAAATATACGGAGCACTGGAGGAACCCAGCAACCCCATCAGGGTAGTGCCCAGGACACATTGTCCATCAGATCCCTCATCAGACAAACCAGAGGGAGCGCAGGGTTGGACATCTGCGCCTCCACCAGAGCAGTACTAACTCCAGAGATGGGAGTTCAAATCATTCCCACAGGGGTGAAAGGACCTCTTCCCAAAGGAACAGTAGGCTTATTATTGGGACGCAGCTCTTCTACTCTAAAAGGACTTATGATAAGTTCTGGGGTAATTGATCCCGATTATGAAGGTGAAATAAAAATTATAGCCAGTTCTCCAAAGGGTATATCAGTAATTTCACCAGGAGATAGAATAGCACAGTTACTAATAATACCCAGCCTACATGATAAATTTTCCAGTCGTACTGTAGAAAGAGGTTCCAAGGGATTAGGCTCCACAGGTGTAGATTGGGCTATGCTTTCTTTAAATTTAGATTCTCGCCCCATGCTAAAACTAAATATTCAAGGACATGAATTTAATGGGCTACTGGATACAGGCATCATCTCTCGTCAAGAATGGCCAAAACATTGGCCATTACAACAAGCCACTCAAACGCTTCGAGGCCTAGGAGTGGCAACTAATCCCCATAGAAGTGCAATGGTATTAGATTGGAAGGATCCTGAAGGATGTGAAGGAACTATACAGCCATATGTATTGGATCATCTTCCCGTAGATTTATGGGGACGAGATATCCTAGATCAATTAGGTTTGACATTAACAAATAACATCAACGAAAATGCACCCACTATTATGACTAGACAAGGTTTTAGGAAAGGAAAAAGATTAGAAAAACAAGAACAAGGTATAGCAGCACCAATACAAATAGATCAAGGAACAGACAGACATGGGTTGGATTTTCAGAAAGGGCCACTGAGACAATAAAAATTACTTGGAAATCAGAAAGACCAGTATGGGTTCCTCAGTGGCCCCTGACTAAAGAAAAGATACAAGCAGCCCATGACCTGGTCAAACAACAATTAGCGGAAGGACATATACAACCTTCTGTATCTCCCCATAATACTCCCATTTTTGTCATCAAAAAGAAATCTGGTAAATGGAGATTATTGCAAGATTTAAGAGCCATTAATAATGAGATGGTTATTATGGGACCTGCTCAATCAGGGATTCCTCAATTGTCTGCTTTGCCAAAAACCTGGTATGTTTCAGTTATAGATATTAAACATTGTTTTTTTTCAATTCCAATTCATCCTGAGGATAGTCCACGTTTTGCATTTACTATCCCTGCACTGAATCATGAAGGTCCTGATCAGAGATATGAATGGAAAGTACTCCCTCAAGGGATGGCTAACAGCCCAACTATGTGTCAAATTTGTGTTAACAAAGTAATCCAGCCACTTAGAAATCAAAATCCTGAACTACAAATATTTCACTATATGGATGATGTATTATTAGCACACAAAGATAAAAACACATTGCTAGAATGTTATGCCACACTTACAAACTTATTAAAAAATTATAATCTAGAGATAGCAATAGATAAAGTACAATTAAATTTTCCAATTAATTATTTCGGAGTTCTATTATCCTCAACCATGGTCCGTCCACCAAAAATTCAAATACGAGTAGATCAACTCAAATCACTTAATGACTTTCAAAAGTTATTAGGAGACATAAATTGGATAAGGCCTTATTTAGGTATACCAACAGGAGAGTTGGGACCTTTATTTGATATCCTAAAAGGTCCATCAGATCCAAATTCACCCCGAATGTTAACGCCTGAAGCAAGAAAGGCATTAAAAATCATTGAAACATATATGGAAAATATGCATTTGGATAGAATTGATATAAGTTTGCCTTTATTATTTATTTTACTACCAACAAAAAATATTCCTACAGGAGTATTTTGGCAAGAAGGTCCATTATTATGGATACATTTATCTTATTCTCCTAACACTATTCTTACTAGGTATCCTGAGGCTGTAGGACAATTAATACTCAAAGGAATAAAAGCAGCAAAGGGAGTGTTTGGAATTTCTCCCAATAAAATTATTACTCCGTATACTATGAATCAAATTGATGAGTTAGCTAATGAGTTAAATACTTGGGCAATAATCATGTGCAAATCTAATGTTTCATTTGATAACCACTTACCATCTAATCCTTTATTGTCTTTTTGGTCATTGCATCCTGTAATTTTTCCAAAAATGACAAGAAAAACACCTATCATGAATGCTCCAAATATATTCACTGATGGGTCAAATAATGGTACAGCAGCAATAGTTACACCTGATCAAACTTTTACATTTTTAGTACCCAAACAATCAGCTCAAAAGGTAGAGCTTAATGCAGTTTTACAAGCTTTTGTGATGTTTAAAGATTCTGTATTTAATTTATTTTCTGATAGTCAGTATGTAGTTAATGCTATAGTATCTCTTGAAGATGCTGGTAGGATTTCCCCTTCTTCTACTGTTTTCTCTTTGCTTTCCACTATACAAAGTCTAATCTGGGACAGAAAAGATCCATTCTTTACAGGACATATCAGGGCACATACAGGATTGCCTGGAGCCCTTAGTTTGGGCAATGATTTAGCAGATAAAACTACACATGACATACATATTTTCTCTACACTAGAAGAAGCTATAAATTTTCATAAAAAGTTCCATGTCAATGCTAATACTTTACAAAAGCGTTTTAAAATAACTAAGGAACAAGCTAGACAAATAATAAAACAATGTCAAAATTGTGTGACCTTTTTACCACAAGTTAATCTTGGAGTCAATCCTAGAGGATTGATACCTAACCATATTTGGCAGATGGACGTCACACACTTGCCAGAATTTGGAAAATTAAAATATTTGCATGTTACAGTTGATACTTCTTCTGGATTTTTGATGGGCTCCCTTCATGCCGGAGAAAAAACTAAAGATGTTATAGCTCATTGCTTACAAAATTTTGCCACTGTGGGTGTTCCAAAACAGTTAAAAACAGATAATGCCCCTGGTTATACTTCTACCTCTTTTAAACAATTTTGCTCAACATTTGGCATTACTCATATAACAGGAATCCCATAAAATCCACAGGGACAAGGCATAGTTGAAAGAGCTCATCAAACTATTAAAATGTACTTATTAAAGCAAAAAGAAGGAATTGGGAAGGGGTATATATTCCCCAAAGATAAACTTAAAATAACCCTTTTTACTCTAAACTTTTTAAATTTGGATTCATCAGGACTTAGTGCTGCGGAAAGGCATATGTGTCCAAAAAATGTGCATAAGCCCAAGGTACTTTGGAAGGATATTCTAACAGGACAATGGAAAGGTCCTGACCCAGTAATTGTCTGGAGTTGGGGGTCTGTTTGTGTGTTTCCACAGGGAGAACAGCAGCCGATTTGGATTCCAGAGAGATTAACCAAGGTCCTGACCCAGTGATTGTCTGGAGTCGGGGGTCTGTTTTTGTGTTTCCACAGGGAGAACAGCAGCCGATTTGGATTCCAGAAAGATTAACTAAAGCGATTTCTACAGACCAAAAAGAAGATGATTTGGCTCAAATCCATAACAACTGATATCCAAAACTCCAGTTTGGCTATTCTTACATCTGCAACAGAACCAGGATGCTTTTTTCAATATCTATTTTATTATTGCCCTTTGCCATATCATGAAGTTCTATTTTGTTTTTTGAGCTCATACAGACCTAGGTTAATGTTTTGCTGATCAGTTCTATTTTTTGACTATAGAGTTTTTAAACATTGCAATGGAGATTTCACCTGTAAAAAGTTATAAGGCCTTTACTATAATGTTATGTGTTGTATGTATTATATGTGTGCACACTTGTGTTTTGTGTTATATGTTTGAATGTACGTATGTCCATATATCATATATGATGAGCGCTCATGAAAAAATGGATCCAAAAATATATATATTTTTTTTCACGTGATTTATATGGTTTAATTTAAATTGGGTAAACAACTGTTGAGGATTGTTTTAATATGTAAACAAAAAAGAAGGTTAACAAATCTGTTTGTTTACTTTCACCTTTCCTTTTCATTATATTTAATAATTCTCTTAAAGATAATGTAAATTGTTAAGAAAATTGTTTTCTTTTAGTGCCTTCTGTAATGTTACATAATTTTTTCTTTAGCCATTATTGCCAGAATTCCTATCTTCATCCCAGTGCTGGTGAAGTCAAAGATAAAACCAATCTACAGCTTCTACAATAGCCATCACTGAACTGCTTGCAGAACTTGCCTGGACACATTGTGAGCTCACCTGTATGCATTGTGAACTATCTGTTGGTGCAGCGACTTGTGGTAGTGTTGGGGTATTTTTGCTGATGATGTCATTGGTGGTACAATTTTTCCAAAAGGAGCTGTCAATTGGCTTGGTGTATCTTCCTCCCTTCTGCTTGTCATGATCGTCCAGCTAAAATTTGGGGGCCAACAGAGGTGAGGCAAAGAACCTCACCCCCCCCCCGCTGGTACAAAGACCTCTCCACAGGCTGTATACTGGACTGGTAGTCAGTGACGGGTAAGATCCAATTGCAATGGTACCAACCTAAGGACCATATGTACTATTGGACAACCTAAGGCAGGCACGGTCCCTAAGCCACATGCTTGTTGTTTAAACAGAGAGGGGGAGATGTTGAGAGCCACAGCCGAAGGGGCCCCAGCAAACTTCCAGCTGCCGGCTGATGATTGGCTCACAGCAGCCCCAGCAACATCTAGCTGATTGGCTCCTCTGCAGTGATGTTCATTGGGCTGTTTCCCTGCCCTTTCAGACCACGGAGCTGCTCATTGGGGGACTTTTTTGGCTCCGCCCACGTGACCCAGCCAATCGGCCTCAAGAGCAGGAGGATTGTGGGAGGTGGAGAGAAGCTTGTGGTGGGAGAGAGAGGCTTGTGGAAAGCCGGTGGTGGCAGTTGAGGCTCTGAGGGTTTTTCCTGAGAGGCTGTTTTGTTTGGCGTGTGTGGTTCTAAAAATAAAGTTAGTTTCTTTTGACAAGTGGCTCCTGATTGTGCCCAGCCAGACTGCGGCAGTGCATTATCAACAGGCAAATATTTAATAACAGTTCTTGGCTTGAAATTATTTTTATACCATCTAGGTATAGTTAATTTCGGCTGAAAACTCATAAAGACTGACAGATGATTATAAATTTTTATGAAATATTCTCTTTTCCCATCTACCCTATGCTAAGTCTAGTCTGAAGGGGAAATTTTCCTTTCTAGTGCGTTGTGTGTGCATGTGCACTGTGACCTGGAGCTCACTGACACTCGCGACCTCAGGATTCCAGCTTTAGCTGTGGATGGGCTCTTCCGTTTGAAGGTTCCCTGGAAGTGAGTCCCAGCTTGGTCTCCAGTCCTTACACACACTTCCCACCCATCTCAGAAGCTCAGGTTCCCTGAGGGAGCGGATCCTATCAAGGTAAAAGACAGTTTTGTGTTGTGTTTGTCTTTTTTGATTCTCACATTCACTTAGTTTTTCCCCCCCTCTGTTTCTTTCTTTCTTTCTAGTTCATCAAAAAATGAAGAACCTGCTAGGCACTGTGGCTCATGCTTATAATCTCAGCTGTTTGGGAGGCGGAGGCAGGAGGATTGGAGGTTCAAAGCCAGCCTCAGCAGCTTAGTGGGGCCCTGAGCAACTTAGCGAGACCCTGTCTCAAAATTAAAAAAAAGGTCTGACCCTGAGTTCAATCCCTGGTACAAAAAAAAAAAAAAAAAAAGAAAGAAAGAAAGAAAAAGACCTCCCCCACATTGTTAGTAGTTTTCAACAAGAAAGTCGTAAGAATCTATATTATCATATTGTCAAAAATGGATAGTTACTTGAATATCCAAAAGTTTATCTGTATATTGCTAGCTGCAGTTATTTATTTTTTTTAGAACCTAGTGTTTTACGATGATCACATTAAAAAATACATTGTATCCCTCATCAACTCATGGTATCATTTCTAACCTATTTAATGGTTTCAATTTAGATTCCATCTTGTTTAGTATTGTTTTTGCTCTTTCAGCTATCATTTTGTTTTCCACGTCTGCCAGTTATTTAAAAAATTTGACCTTACCTTTATTTTATTATTTTTTTTAATATCTATTTTTCTAGGTGTAGATGGACAGAACACAATGCCTTTTATTTTTATGTGGTGCTGAGGATCAAACCCAGATCCCGCCCGTGTTAGGCGAGCGCTCTACCACTGAGCCACAATCCCAGCCCCTTTACCTTTATTTTTAACATTTACTCCTTTTTATTTCACAGTGCTATGGATTGAACCCAAGGCCTTGTTACAAGGCAAGTGCTTCACTGAGCTGCATCCCCACTCCCTTTCACGTTTACTTATAACTGTCAAGAGTATTATAGCTGGGCTTTGAGTGTGAATGGAAACATTTAGTTCATGCACATATATTTTAATGTCTTAAAAGTTATTTATTTAATTATTCCTCCTCTCACACACACTTTTAAACTTTTTTTTTTTTTAACATAAGGTCTTGCCAGGTTGTACAGTGGCAAACTTGAACTCATCAGCTAAAGTGAACCTCCCACCTTAGCTTCCTGAGTAGTCGGGACTACATGTGTGCAACAAAATGATCAGCTTTCTTCATTTTTTACACTGTTTCTTTTAATGTTTTTCTTTCTTTATTTGTAGATTTTATAAAGTCGTTATGCATTCAAAAATCTTCCTTTGTTAGTTGGGAAATTCTATTTTCATTTAAACTGTTTTCATTTTTTCTACAATTTCAGACACATTTTTCTGTATTGTGATTGGAAAACTCTGTTCCTAACAAGGAATTCAACCTCTCTCATAAATATACTTCTTTTAAACTTCTGCATATTCCAAGTCAAGGAGACTCTCAAAACATTTTCACTTCTGACCTTGCTTCCTTTTCTCCCACTCCTGTATTTTATTGAAACTGTTTGTTAGTTTAGTTCCCTAATCTAATTCCATGGACTGAACAGACACCAGCAGGCAGATTATACTGTCTGAAGACTCACCTGCCCTCTCTCCCAGGGATCTCTCTGTCTTCTCAGGTTCATGAGTTCTTGCAGACTGAGCATATATGTAGGCTTGAGTCCAGGGAGGCCTGTGTGCCTATCTGTTTCCAGTGTTTAGTTGTCTCCTTATACTAAAACACAATTTCTAGCTAGCCTAAGTCCTTCCTTGGCTTCAACTTTTTACTACAGCATTTCAGTACTTAGGTTCTGCCTCTGTCATTCAGATCCTCATTGTTGGGAACTTCATGGTGCTCAAGTTAGCATTTGTGGTCCACTATCTATGTTATAGGAAAGGTAGATTTAAAGGTGGACAGGTAACAAATCTTCTTCAGGCCACTATATTTTTATAAATCTTTTCTGTGAATTCTAAGAACAGAGATCTATTTAAAACAAACAAAAAAACCATGCTAAATCATGGTAATTATTTTTCCAACTTAAAAAAAAAAGCAAAAAGCATTAATCTAATTAGATAGCTGGAGATGAAAAAGTAAGAAACCAAATACGGTGGTAAAAATAGAAAGACAATGTTTTGGCAAGCTGATTTTTCTTCTGAACTTTAGCTATGCTCAGTTTTAACGAGTGGACTTTGAAATGCTAGCTGTGGCAACTTGTAGCAAAATTCTTCCCCAAATATCAGCCCCAAATTCATAGTGAAGTCTATATCCTCATGTGACCGAGTTTGGAGAGGGAGTCTTTAAAGAGTTAATTAAAGTTAAATACAGTCACAAAAGTGAGGCTGTTATCCAATAGGACTGGTGGTCTCATAAGAATGAGAAGAGAGAGGGATCTGAGAGAAGATACAGTGAGAAGGCAGGTGTTGGCAATCCAGGAAGAGCTTCCCAGTCATCAGATCTTTCCACCATTATCATAATCCACACTTTCCCCTGCCTCTTCATATTCCAAACTAAAGCACCCCCAGGAATATATGGTGGCTGGGAAGGTCAAACTTCAGGACTCCTCATTTGCAAGAATGTGTTTCATAATCGTGCACCTAAGTTAATATTGTTAATTTTTATTATTTTTCTAAATGGCCCCCCTCCCTCAACATTATATAAGCATTAGTCCCCACAGAATGTGGAGAGTATATATAAAATAAATTTATATAAAAAAGAGGCCTAGTGAGTGCTTGGTCTATTACACACAGGCATTTTTCGTGGTCCATTAATCATACTTTTAAATGTCCTATTGGACTGACAATGTCCACCTTGATTTATCTTCTTAGAAAGATGGAAGCCAATGAAATTTAGATTTAATCAGATTTTGAGCCTCTAGAATAATAATTCAAAATATTTTAGTCTAGTTTTGTCACATGAAGGAAAGTTGATACACTGATAACAACTTTCAGTACTATACAGTTAAGTAAGAACGGGATATTATCTGAAATAAAGGACAGGCAGTCATTTTGTATCATGTCTTGTTTGCTTGTTTCCTTTTTATTCTGGTTTAATTAGAAGCACCTCCTATAGTAACACAGAGAGACAGAAGGCCTATAAATACCAGTTAGATATTTTTATGAGATTTTCTGCTTCTCTAAATGAATCATATGTACGGCAAAATGGTGAGCTATTATTCAATATGTTGGGGCTAATGGGGCTTTAAATAAAATGTAACAGAGCCTTAGAAATGAAATATCTCTAAATTCAAAGAAAAGGTTTGTCTTTACCTAGAAAATAATATTTTTCTGCATAGGATTAGAATTATCAGTATGCACCTTTGCCTCTGGAGAGTGTCATACAAAAGTGTCTTAACCATTAAAATTAATGACCTGAATAGTAAGAGACCCAAACAACCCTATTAAATTGGAAAAAATCTGTCAATTCTCAAAAAGGGTGAAATAGATGCTGTCCCTTTCTAAAAGATACAATTAATTAAACAACAACAAAAAAATTCAATTGCAGAGAATCCAAAATGTTTAAGTGTTTTTAGTTTGAAGCCATTTGAATCTCTTCTCAACAATTTAAAGTAGCACATCATTTTAGGGATACAATTTTCATAGCAAAAATCAATAGTGACCACTTAGATCTGTGGTTCTCATCAGGGAGTGATTATGTTACCCAGTGGACATTTAGCAATGTGCGGAGACATTTTTTGGTTGTCATAATAGGTGAGCGGTGCTATTAGCATTCAGTGACCACAGATGGCTAAACATCTTACAATGTCTACAGTGCCAAAGCTACAAGCCTTGAGTGAAAGAATTGTTGGAATAAACATCAAATTTATATAATCAAGATTTATAGTATGCTTTAATTAGCTTTTTTGTTGCTGTGTCCAAAATACCTGATAAGAACAACTTAGAGGAGGGAAAATTTGGGTCTGAAGGTCTCAGTCAGTCCTTAGATGTCTGACCCATGGCTCTGGGCCTGAGTCACAGCAGAACATCATACAGGAAGGGCAGCAGAAAGAAGGGTTCATGGCAGGGTCAGGAAACAGAGGGTGGCCTAAAGAGGCCATAGAGAAGATACTCCCTTCCAGGGTATGCCAAGTGACCCACCTCTTCTAG
The DNA here is from genome assembly GCF_047511675.1 of Marmota flaviventris. Lineage (NCBI taxonomy): Eukaryota > Metazoa > Chordata > Mammalia > Rodentia > Sciuridae > Marmota > Marmota flaviventris. Next base: position 93,905,461 of record NC_092503.1, on the reverse strand, counting down.
CCATTTTCCATGTGCCTACAGTTACCACCCAGTCAGCCCATTCAAGCTAGGATGGATTGATTATGTTACAGCTCTCACAATTCAATAATTTTACCTCTGAATATTCCTGCAGAAACACAGGAGCTTGTGCAGGCTACCTCACATGGACACTATAACAGAGTGTATCAAGAAACACCAGTGTCTTTGGATTCCTGATGAATCACTTCACGAGTATACAAGCTCATGGGTCTTGGGTCAGCTGCTGTCAGTGTGAACACTGGGTCTATTCCTTGGGCTTTCCTTTGTGGTGTTCTGTTAGAGTCTGTAAACAAGTCTGGATGGCGCCTGGCATTTTGCCAAAGGGAGTGGTTTGTGAAGTAACGCCAGCGAGCCATTAAGTGTGGAGATTCCTTATTGGTTGACTGCTGTATGGAGTTTATGTTAATTAGATAAGCTGTGTGGAATGTATATATACCGCTCCAGTCCTACAATAAACGGCTCCCACTCCTGCTGTATCAATGTACACAAGTTGCTCGACACCCCCCGGTTATTTTGCTGCAGCCGGACTGCGACAGGTAGTGGCCCGTTATGGGGAGCCCCGGGACACTCGGGGGTAAGTGACGAAAAAAAAAGCTGCCCGTCCATAGATAGGACCGGAGCAAATCTGCTCGTCCCTAGGCAGATAGGGCGAAAGGAAAAATGGCCATTTCGAGAAAATGGAGAAGATTGATACAGTATGTTTGTGTCTTGTTTTGTCTTGAAATGTTGTATTGTCTTTGTGACGAAAATATGGAAGGGGTGTTAAGTAAATTGATAAGGGAAGAGGCACCCCAGTGAAACCAAAAATAGTTAGGGCATGTGTTGATGAAAGCCCAGGAACTCTAGTCAGAAAGAAAAAGAAAGTTCAGAGGAGGAAGGATTATCAGGAAAAAAGTTACAGCAAAATAACCGGGGGGCGGGGGGGGGGGTGACGAGGAACTTGTGTAGATTGATACAGCAGGAGTGGGAGCCGTTTATTGTAGGACTGGAGCGGTATATATACATTCCACACAGCTTATCTAATTAACATAAACTCGATACAGCAGTCAACCAATAAGGAATCTCCACACTTAATGGCTCAGATAGAGCACTAATCTCTAGGGTATATAAAGAACTAAAAAAAAATAAAATAAAATAACTCAATCAATAAATGGGCCAAGGACATGAAGAGACACTTCTCAGAAGATGATGTACAATCAATCAACAAATACATGAAAAAATGTTCAACATCACTAGCAATTAGAGAAATGCAAATCAAAAATCACTCTAAGATTTCATCTCACTCCAGTCAGAATGGCAGCTATTATGCACACAAACAACAATAAGTGTTAGCGAGGATGTGGGAAAAAAGCGTATCCCACATTATGCTGCTGGTGGGATTGCAAATTGGTGCAGCCAGTATGGAAAACAGTATGGAGGTTTCTAGGGACATTGGGAATGGAACCACCATTTGACCCAGATATCCCTCTTCTTGGACTATACCCAAAGGACTTACAAACAACTACAGGGACACAGCCACATCAATGTTTATAGCAGCACAATTCTCAATAGCTAAACTGTGGAACCAACCTAGATGCCCTTCAATAGATGAATGGATTAAAAAATGTGGCATATATACACAATGGAATATTACTCAGCAATAAAAGAGAATAAAATCATGGTTATTGCAGGGAAATGGATGGAGTTGTCGAAGATAATGCTAAGTGAAGTTAGCCAATCCCAAAAGAACAAATGCCGAATGTTTTTTTTAATATAAGGAGACTAATTCATAGCGGGATAGGGAGTGGGCGCATGGGAAGAATAGACAAACTTTAGATAGAGCAGAGGGGTTGGAGGAAAGGGTGGGGGCATGGGGTTATTAATGATGGTTGAATGTGATGATCAGTATTACCCAAAGTACAGATATGAAGACACAAATTAGTGTGAATATACTTTGTATACAACCAGAGATATGAAAAATTGTGGTCAATATGTGTAATATGAATTTTAATGCACTCTGCTGTCATATATAAATAAAAATAACAAGGTTTATGTTTCAAACAGAGCATAATAAATGTAATACTATACTAGTGATATCTTGAAATTATCTTTCCTTCTTTTTCACCCTTCTTATTACTCCCTTCTTCTATAGATCCTGAGAAATGCTGAAGCTTAAGTCACAGTTGCATCAGTGAACTCAATCCATCATATCATAACTCTATATGCAATAATAAATATCCATGTTTTCAATCAAATGTCCATTCAGTCCTAAGTATAACATATGCTTTTCTCCATCTCACTTTCTTTTAGGCTTTTCCCTCTGTTCTCATTTCTACTCTTTTCTGTATTTTTTCAAGACTTCACTTCTTCAATGTCATATTTTGTCTTCATAAAATATTTCTTCTTATTAGTCCCTTCCTTTCTGATTTTAAGAGATGCAAACTACATTCTTAAACTTGAAACATATTTGTTGCCTTTGGCCATGGTCCTAGCTCTCTCCTTTCTGCTTAACTATGAACTATCTGAGTTTCTTTTCAAACTACCTCCTGAAGTCCTCATTGTGGGTCTGTTGTTGAATGGAAAATCCAGTTTTCTTCTCTAAACTCTTATTTTTATAAATGCTATGCTTTTTATACAGTTGAAGTAATATGAGTCTTAATCTCCTCTTTGATATCCTTGATTTTGTTTTATTCTAGATTGCGTTTTGCCTGTTTGATAATGTCTAATTTTTTGTGTCTTTCATTAACCTTTCCCTAATCTTACTCCAAGTTTTGGTGTCACCAATGATAGATTACAACTCATTTCCTATGTATCCTGGCCTCTAAAAATTTACTTAGCACTACCATCATTTATTTATATTTTTCTTATTCTTTTATAAAAGCTAATTTATTATTAAAAGGTATACTTATATCACCATGACAGATGGATATATTAGCATTTTACAAAAATAGATGGTAACTACATTATTTTTCTAGGGCTGCCATACCATAATATTATTCACATTGAGTAGTTTAACCCATGCATATTTATTTTCTCACAGTCATGGAGCCAGAAATCCAAGATATACATATCAGCAGGTTTTGTTTCTTCTGAAGTCGTCACTCTCCTTGGCATCTTGTTATATTCTCAGATACATTCTTGCCATGTGTCTCCATGTTTGTCTAAGTTTCCCAATGTAATAGGACACAGTTTAAATTGAAATAAGGCTCACCACAATGGCATTATTTTAACTTAATCACTTTTTAAAGGGCTTTATCATTGTATATATTTATATTTTGAAATAGTGGAATTAGTGCTTTTACATGTACATATCGGAAAGACACAATTCAGTTCATATCAGTAAATATAAAAATAATCATAATAATAAATTAGAGAGCTATTTTATCTTCCCCAGAAATTGTAAAACTGCGAACTTAAATTTTTGGGAAAAACAAAAGACAAAAACAAAAGAGTCCCATGTAGATATGTTCAGGATATAATAGAATAAAGTTGAGACTTTTGAGTAATCTGAAGGATCAAAAGACTATCTAAAGAGATAAACTTTCTCCATTGGTATTAAAATGTCATGTAATGTCAGTTTAAGCAATGCCTAAAATCATCTCCCACCACCAATGAGAAAGACTAAATTTACTCTCAGATTCTGATGTCTCATGGAGTCTCTTTTTATTCCTGTATGGACAATGCACATTCTCTCTTCTTCTTAGCTAAAACTTTATAAATTTAATTAGTCTAATTTATTTTATATATAAATTTCTTTGTATATTTATAGTCTTGAAATTTACCTTTTATATTACATACATGGACACACACACATGCACACACACACACACATATATGAGGTAGCTATAATATTGTTGTATAATCTTTCCAAAAAGCACATTGTCTTAGAGAAATAAAATACTACTGGGTTCAATTACCACTATGTAATTTCAAATAATCTTATCTAGAAAGAAAGTCCATAAGTATATAATTATACAAGTTGAGCCTACCCAAATAAATTACTGCTTAGCTGAAAGAGTTTTAAAAAGTTATGGATGGAAGATGGATGACAAGCTATATAATCACGATGAATATAAGAAAGTACAAACACAGAAAAATGATTTCCAGAAGGCAGAAATCCAAAATAAATGGCAAAATGCTAATTTTTAAGTCAAAATAATTTAAATGTTTGTATATATGCTAAAATATGCATGTATAGCTGTAGATACACACATCCATAATTAAAGCTCTCTATAATATTGGATAGATTATTGCTTAATGCAGTAGTATGAAATCACTAGGGAGACATGATGTTGTTTTGATTCCAATTTATTCTTCAAGGAAAAAAACTCGAGAGAATAGAAAAAACATCATAAGTAGAAAATTGAACTTCAGTTTGATTGACAGCATAATAAGAGGCACTTTCTGGTTTAGAGAAGTTTATATTTTCAGGCTTAGGAGAAAAGGAACACTAACAATAATAATAAGTCTTATGCAATGTATCAAACTTCTGTTAATGACTGCATTCATTTATCAAACACAGTCACTGAATTTTGTGTTACTATATTGCTTTCCTGTGCTCAAATCACACATTGTGGGAAGAATTTAAGGAAGGAAAAATAGATTCACTTGAAGAAGAATGTGTAAGTGAACCAAAACTATACAGGTTGACTGCTACTGATAGTGTTTGGAGGATAGTAGGAATATTGTGAAATCAGTCTGAGGTAGGAATTTGAGTTTGAATATAGGTCTCAGAATCCAGGGGATACCCTGCTAAGGACAAATTAGTAAAGATCAAATAGGGATGTTAGAAAGAAATCCTGAATAGTCTGACAGTATATTTTATTTTTATTTTTGTGTTCATAAATTTATATATTGATAAGGAGCACTCAATGAACATTTCAACAAAAATAAATAATGAATGATGTTTGGGAAAGTTAATGATTTATCCAAAGTTACTCATCAGAATTAGAATCCAGTTCTTTTTCAATCACCTTAAATTAAGAGATTTTTGAAAGTCTGTTCAGAACCACTTGATTTTCACTTTTTCTATAGAGGAAGTAAGTAAGGGGCAACAGAGGACTAAAGATGGGCAAACTCTGTACCAAAAAAGACAATGTATGAATTTCAGAAAGGACATAAGGATAAGATTGAGTTTTTCATTTGGTCAAACAGCAGAAGCCATTTTTAGCTTGATGATTTGTGAGATGATAGGAATTTGGAGCCAGCATTTTTCTTATCAATAACACATGCTGATCTAAAGTTTAAGGCAAATCAAGAAAAGATCATACAATGCTCAATCATGATTTTAACAAAGCATTTCAGGTTCATATGTAAAATCAGAGCTAATGACCTAAACCAGGCATTGGTAACCCACGACTTTTGAGTCAATCCAACCCAGACCTGGTTTTGTGCAATTGGGGTTACAGTTGTGGGTTATGAGTGATTTTTTACATCTTTGAAAATATTTTTTTTCATGAACTTTTTTTTCCTTATTGGTGCCTATTAATCATAGAGTGGTATGTTTCATGGTGGCATATTTGTACATACATAAAAAACAATTTGGTCAATTTTACTCTCCACTATCTCTTCAACCAACTCTGCTACATCCCCCTGATTCCCTTTTTCTAGTCTAATGGTCACTAATGGTCAACCTTCTACTTTTATAGGCCTTTTGTTTTTTATCTTTAGCTTCTACATATGAGGGAAAGCATATGATACTTTTCTGAATGTGACTCATTTCAATCAAAGTTGTAAACTCCAGTTCTACTCATTTTCCTGAAAATGACAATTTTTTTTTCTAGTTTATGGCAGAATAAAACTCTATTGTGTATATAAATCACATTTTCTTTATTCATTCATTAGGTGACAGACACCCACGTTGATTCCATAACTGGTTTGTTCTGAATGGTGCTAGGATAAATGTGGGTATGTGTGTTTTCTCTAAAGTATGCTGATTTTAATTATTTTAGATAAATACTAAGGAGTGGTATAGTTGGATCGATTATACTGTTGTTCTCTTTTTAGCTTTTAGAGTAATCTCTGTACTGATTTTCACCAACAATGTGTAAGTGTTCCTTTTGCCACACATCTTTGCCTGCACTTATTGTTACTTGTATTGAAGGTCTTTTTGTTTAAGAAAAATACATAACAAGATCATTTGTGACACAACATACCTAAAATATTTACTAAGTGGCCCCTCATTGTAAAATTTTAGGGCTGGGGATATAGCTCAGAGATAGAATACTTTGCCCAGTGTGGACAAGGCCCTGGGTTCAAGATGCAGCACTACTAGAAAGAAAAATAAACACAAAATAAAAGAGAGAGAGAGAGAGAGAGAGAGAGAGAGAGAGAGAGAGAGAGAGAGAGAGAAAGAGGAAAAAAAAGGAAGAATAAATGACTCATTTCCTAAACCATTTTTAATGTTATTTCAAGTTCTAATAAGTCTATCCTTAATATAGTTACAGGATTGTCAGATCTATTAAACAATGTACATCACAGGGACCTAAATTTCGATTTTAGATGTTTTTGAGTAGTATGCCCCACGCAATATTTGTAAAATATTTACACAATAATGTTTCATTGTTTTTACAAAATTTAAATCTTACTGAAAATCTTGAATTTATCTGACAACTCTATAATTGTAGATATATGTAAATGTTCTGGTAGTATTTTGTATGTATAGCAAGTTGAACAATTTGCACAAAATGTGCTGATAGAAAAGTCCCCTAAATGTAGCTCTAGCAGGAGTGTTTATTGGAAGATCACAGGCCTTTGTCTTTGAACCTGTTTACTTTTTGTTTACATCAATGCTAAATTGTACTTCTGTAAGCAAAATGACAGGAGGCATAAGTCTCTGAAGAGACAATGACAGAATCATTTGAAACTTCAGGTGGTCCAATCTGTGTAACAATCAGTAGTAAAAGATGGTAAATGACCACAGAAAGAGAGATTTAACAATTAATGAGGTAGATCTGGGCCTAGAGATCATTATTTTTCTCCCTAAAGTGAGGATGACACATTATTTACACCATACTACTATGTAGAAAAGAATCATTTTTGTGGAATGCGTTTGGAAGAGCGTGCTGGCGTTAGGCAGAAGTCCCTTCTGAAGTTTGAAAAAAAAAAATCGCATAATCTTGGAATAGTAAATAAAACAGATTTAACTAAGTTAATCATGAGCTTGACCAAGAGTACTTCTGCTTAAAGATAGATAGAAATGTGTTCAGTAGCAGAGACTTTCAGAAGCCCCTGAAAATAAGGATTATTTTAAAACAAAGTCAATAATTTGATGTGCAACAGTGTAGATAGAAACACAAAATGGATTGGCATGGGGTGTATAAGACTGGATTAGTATTATTTTTATATAGAAACACAAAATGGATTGGCATGGTGTATATAAGACTGGATCAGTATTATTTTTATATATTAATATAAACAATTTTTATGTGTATCCAATGTGATGAAAACCCAGCTGCATACAGTGAATATGATTTGCACAAGGGTCACCAATACTACCAAAGTTTCTAGCTTTAAGTTAAAAGATAGAAATATAATGTTCTAATCCAGAGATTTATGAAACACTAATGTGGGATGGTAGTGCCTTAAAATATAAATAGTGAAACATTAGAGGCCATTTTATAAGATAGCTTTTCAAATGATCTAAATGTAAATTAACCTGATATATGTAGTTTATATTTTTTTTCAATGTAATACAAATGGGTTTAAAATGAAGGGAACATTGCTTTACAATAGGGAACAATTCCATACAGAGATGCTCTGGGCTTTCAAACATATGTTCAAACATCTGAACAATGGTATGCTTGATTTCACAAACTCTAATTGTGTCCAGAGTCACACATTCATCATTTTTAGCAATTCTCAATGCTGGCTATTTTCAAGTGATTACACAGTAATCTTTTTGGACATTCATACATAATGCCTTTTTATCACCTCAACAAAAAGGGAATTATGAATCAACTTTATGTGAATATGTGTACAGTTCTCAAGTTTCAACCTAGAAAGGGAATCGAAATACAATATAAACTCATTATGTAAGAAAGAAAACTCACTTTGGCTTTTTGCCTTTTTTTCCCTCTTTGTTTTGATCTTTGCATTTCCAAAAATGTTAACAGGTTCTTTCCAGAACACAATTTTGGCACTGCACATGGTAATTTGAATAAAGAAACTAATCTTAAATGGCTCTTTTGCATTTTATGCCAAGACATATCAGATGTGCTGCACACAGGAATCCACAACAGACAGGACTTTTAGATTCTTACTTAAATCAGGTGTTATAAATTTGTGAAAAGGCAAACAATATTGTTATTGAAAAGCTTAAAGCATAGAAAATTTCAGCAGTAGTTCTGTAGATTCCTTAAAGGGCACCTTGTTAGTCACCAATTTCCATCCTTCTTGTACAGAAATACAAAGCAATAACTGCACACTGTTCATAAAAATGCACATTCCATAGGATATACTTACACATATCTCAGAGTATTTTATTAGATATATTTTGAATCATTAGCACAATTGGATTACAGATTTGGATGGCTGAAAGCTGAAGGAAAACAAAACTAGAGAGGTAAGCCGGCCTCAGATCATAGAGGACAATGTGTCAGGAAAGAAAAATGCATTTGGAAGAAGATCCTTTGGAAAAAAGCCATTAATGAATCCAGGTGAATGAAACCTCTGGAAATCCAGTAGAAAACTTTAGGTAATCATACATAAAGAAATCACATTCTTGAACTTTGTGAGATTAGGAATAAAAAATTTAGAAATAAAAACCAAAATGAGGATATAGACCTTAAGATATTCCCTCCAGCTCCAAACAACATCTTTTCTTCCAAAGTTCTTTGTTTTTCAGAAGTTGTTCTATTGGTGGGTAGTGTCATAAAAAGTTCATAGAGAAGTCCATGTTAGAATTTCAGGCTATAAAAGACTAGGATACCTACTTGTTGAATCTCAGGGATGTAAGGGAGATATATTGGTGTGACAAGTTAACTGAAGCACTCACTGTTCTCTTAAAAATTTTCCCACATTATAATCTCTGTCTCAGATTCTACTTCTTGAGGAACTCATTCTGCAAAAAAATTATGTAGCAACATAAGAGAGAAGCCTGATTAAACCATCTTTCTTGTCGAGGTAAAGACAGACATCCCAGCTGGTGATGAACAGTTTTATAGACCGCTCCTTAGGTCAGAGTCAAGAATAATGACTGAATAGAATCCAGGACGTTTCATGTTAGACATCCAATGAGAGCTCAGTAAATTTTAGAGCTAATAATGTTCTCAAATTGTGTTATGGTTTGGATGTGAGGTGTCCCCCAATAGTTCACGTGTGAGAGGATGCAAGAAGGTTAAGAGGAGAAATGATTGTGTTGTAGGAGCCTTAACTCAATCAGTGAATTAATCCCCTGATAGGGATTAACTGGGTTGTAACTGAAGTTGTAGGGTGTGGCTGGAGGAAGTGGGAATTGGGTTGGAGCTTCGAGTATATATTTGTATTTGGCAAGTGGAGACCTCTCTCTCTGCTTTCTGGTCATCATGTGAGCTTCTTCTCTCTGCCACACTCTCCGGCCATGATGTTTTGCCCCACCTTGAGCCTGCAGGAATGGAGCCAGCCTTGTATGAACTAAGATCTCTGAAACCTTGAGCCACTAATATAACCTTTCCTCTTCTACAATTGCTCTGGGTCTTTCCGTCGCAACAGCGAAAAAGCTAACTAAAAAAAAAATGATTCCAACTCTAATATTACAAAGATAGAGAAATTGAATGTCAACAAAGTCAAGATTTCCCCAAAGTTACATAACTAATGAATTTGTAGACTGAGGTTATATTCCATATCTTCTCTCTCCCAACCTTTTTCAGTAAACCTGTGCTTCTCAAATATACATGTTCTCAGGAATATCCATTGACTGGTCAAATTTTCACTAAGTCACATGAGAAATTTGAAAAATCATGGATAATTATTTTATTCACTCTTTATATTACAACTCATATACCATAGAAAGTAAACAGTGTATAACTTTTAAGATTTAAAAAAAAATGAGAGACTTAAAACCTTTGGGATTTAGCTGTCTTCAGAAATCCTTTGAGTATAGTTGTATCTCCTCTGCCAGTAGGATAAGCCATTGCAAATGTTTCAAAAGAACCACAAAAAGAAATACTATTATGACTAGAGGGGAATTTATTCTATCTCAGTTCAAATATATTGTAACTCTGCATTAATATAGTACCAACTATAAGATACATTTGATGAGAATTTCCTGTTTTCTCAAAATTCTTATGAAATATTCCAAACTGCAAGCAATGGGTGATAATTGCCTCTTTTCCTAAAGAGGGGAACTACACACATCCAAATGTTAAATGCTATAGCTACGGTTTCCCTAAAATCTGCATGAGAGAAAGCCAGAGATTTATCATTGGGGAGAATTCTTCAGAATAGTAGAATGTATGGCAGCATATCCTGTCTGCATGCACACCAACTGAGGAAGCCTATGGAATTATTGCTCAGTAATCATGATTAGCAGGACATGTGCTAGTATAGCCGACACAATTTGTAGAACTGTGTTGCTCTGTTCAGAGAGAATTCTTGGAAGAACCTGCCATGTGTTTCTAGACAACTGTAGAATCTCAGCACATAATGACTCCAAACCTCTGTACCAAAAGAGAACCAAACTGTAGCATTGTCTCTATCAGATAAGACTAGGTCCCTAAAGGTGGCTCCAGCTCCACCATCAAGCCCCCCATTTAAATTCCTTCAAGAGAAGGCTCAAGGCTGCTAGGCAAATTTACTGTTCATTTTAACTAACATCTAAAGATAGGCTTCTGACCTGTCTTCCTTGCATTTACTAAAAAGTGCTTACAATCATTAATTCTCCTTTTGTCCCTGTGAGGTGAGTGTCTATATCCTAAGACCACTAGTGTCTTTCTTATAAATATGAGAGCCTTTCCTTTAAAATATAATCAATGAGAAACACAGGACTTCTACATTTCCATCTGTGTGGGAGGATCGAGCTTTGACTTGCACAATTGCCAGCCAGCAGACACAGTTTGCCTAATGTTTACCCTTACCAGTCTTTGGAAATTTTTACTACTCCAACTCTACCCAAGTCCCTACTCATTCCTCTCCCTTGTTCTCCTGTAAAATGTCCAATCACAATCACATTCCATGGCACAAATCAGCGTGGAGCTCAGCTCTTTCCTTTGCTGCCAGAAGTGACTGAGTAATCTGTTTTCACTTCTTTATGTCCTGCTTTTCTGTCGGGATGTGTTTATCTTTGACATCCTAGAGTTAGGAGGCAGGGAAACTGGGATCTGCCCCTGGCTGGGAGAATCTTGAAAGTTGTCTGAAGACTGAAGCAGCCCTGCAAAGTTAGAGAGGAGAAGGAGGACTCATGCACAGGTGCGACTTCCCTTCAATAAGGAAGCTACCAGGGCTCAAGTCATCTAGAAATGATCTTATCCAAAAATGTGTCTGCCCTGTCTGATGCACCGACCATAAAGGGCAGAAATGTACTTCCCCAACAGGTGCTAAAGGTAATTTGCATGATGTTAGCTGAGAGTGCACAACCTACAATAGGGAAAAATGTTTCAGGGAATGGCCAACAAAACATTGATGCTCCTGCAATAACAGAATGTGTTTGCTGCCCACAGTGAATTACAATCTACTAAGGAAAACTTTTTATTTTCTTTCTGATTACTATCTCCTGATCTGACCTGGAGACTCTGGCTGGGGGCAGGGGTAATGATATCAAAGGGAGATAGGTAATTGAGGGATGGACAGTTTCAAAGTTGGTGCCAGAGTGATTAAACTAGATTAGACTTTTTATTACCTGCAAGTGACCTGAAAACTATGGAGTATACCTGAATGTCAAAAAAGAAGGCGGAAAAGAAATCTGGTGAATATATCTTAAGTCAGTGCTAGGACAAGTTATTTTTGTGTGCAAACCACCCATTCAGGTCACCAAACAACTACTACACACATTACTATGTCAATAGAGATGGTATTGTCTCAATTCTTATACCCTTGGGTTTTTGTTGTCTATTTTCTAGGGGAAATTTTTAATAGAAATGTAGAGTAGTTATGTCTTATAAAATGGCATATGCCTATAATCCCAGAGACTCTGGAGGCTGAGACAGGAGGATTGCAAGTTCAAGACCAACCAGTCTTAGCAATTTAGTGAGATCCTCAGCAACTTAGGGATATCCTGTTTTAAAATAAAATATATAAAGGAATATATATATAGGAATATATATGTGTGTGTGTGTGTGTGTGTGTATATATGTATATATATATATATATATATATATATATATATATATATATATATATATATATATATATATATTATGTAGATCAGTAGGAAGGCACTCCCAGGTTCAATGCCCAGTATCCCCCTACTTAAAAAAAGAACACATGGTATTTAAAAGCATAGATGTTGGCATTGAATATACCTTGCTTTGAATTCTGACCACTTTGATTATTTTATCTCTGCTCAGTTTCTTCAATAGGATGAGAACATTAATGGCTGTAGTTCACATATTTGGGGGTACATTTGCAGCCCACAATAATTCTTCCTTTTGGATACTGCTTTCTGATCTGCAGGGTAAATCACTAAGCTGACTCTCAGCAGTCAGGCCAGCATGACATATTTTTGGCCAGAGTGATTGGGCAAAGGGTGATTCTCCTTAGCCAAACTGGAAAGTCAGCATCTCTTTCCCAGAGTGGATCCAAGCATGATTCTACAGTGGTGATTAAAAGCCACTGTCAGGAAATGAGAGGAAGAATGAAACAGAAAGTTTTGAGTGCTTTTGTCTCTAGTTCTAGCTCACTTTCAGGGATACCTTTGTATTTCTATACTGGGGTTCAATGAGATGTCACTTAAATACTTTTTTTTTTTTTTTGAGAGGAGGTCTTGTTATGTTCCCTAGACTGGTCTCAAACTCATGGGCTCAAATGATCTTTCCACTTTAATCTCCTAAGTAACTGGAAATACAGGTATACACTACCATACCTGGCTGCTATATATGTATTTTTAATGTTTTTAAAAATTTGTTCTTTTTAGATATATATATGACAGTAGAGTGTATTTTGACATGAAGCTGCCTGCTCTATTTTAATAATAATTTTCCCTGTTTTTGCGTACATTGACTTGTATCGGATGGTTGGAATTTTTCAAAAAGCTTAGATTTAAATCTCAATTCCAGAATTATTGACAAAGTAACAATGTAAAATCATCTGAACTCTGTCCCAATATTCTCTTCTGAATTATGAGGATAGAATAATATTTACTCCAAAATAATACTCATGAGGATTGAATGAATCACTACAGGTTAAAATTATGCCTATCAAATACTATGCCTCCAATACATGTCAGCTATTTTATTTCATTCAGTTGGTTTCTACAGATTGGAGACAAAAAGAATGTTGACTAATAAAATATTTGATTTATAACATTGTTGTGTAGATTGAAAAAAAAGGTGCATGAAAACATTTTGGCATGAGGTGTACTAACTGTGAATTGGTAAACACTATCTGTTTTTACCTGTTGCTTTATTCCTTAGTTATTATATCCATACCGTGGTTTGAAATGTGTCCTCCCCAAAGCATGAGTTGGAAACAGTCTCCTGTGCAAAAATGTTGAGAGGTTGGGGTCTAATGATAGATGATTAGGTCGTGAGGGTGGGTGAATGCCAGTATCACAGGAGTAGGTTGGTTATAAAAGGGAGAATTCAGTTCCTCCCCTTCCCCTGTCTCTTTCTCTGTTATCTTCTCTTTGTCCTGTCATGGGATGACACAATAAAAAAGCCCTCATCTATTGCAGCCCTCAATCTTGGATTTCTCTTCCTCCAGAACTGTGAGCCAATGACTTTCTTTTCATTATAAATTACCTAGTCTCTGTTATTCTGTTATACCAGCACAAAATGAACTAGGATAATTTGACATTCATCTATGGAAGCACTGAGATTACACCAAGTACCCATTCTTCACTTTTAATCAGCATGTGGCCAAAGGAACTTAAGGCAAAGGATGACGCATGTGTCCAAGAATAATTTTCAGTTTCTGTATCTGTTCATATTTATTTATATCTATTTTTTGTGAACCTGACTATAGAATAAAAAGGCATCCATCCACTAAGACACCTTAACAAAACAGATTAAAGCAACTGAAATCAATTTAATTTTTCAAGGACAAGTTAAAGAATAAATTCCTCTACTCAGGTGATTCTCAATTTCATTAATAAAAGAATATTTACAAGTAAGGATCTGACATTACCTTCTAAATAGAAATTAATTTTTCCTGCCAAAGACACATCACATATTAAAGAAAATACTGGTGTAAAAATTAGTTTCTTACAGAGCACACATTCTAAATTAGCTTTGGTCATTATAGTACTTTTGTTTTGCCCTCTGTAGCAACATTTTAGTAAAGTTAACATTAGCTTTCATTTTTATTGTTGGTCTATTCTCATATCATCTAAATTTATATCCTTCAATTCTTTACATTGATTTCTTCTAGTTAACTGGAGAACAATTATTTTCTTTCAAATCTTTACCATTTTATTGTAAGTAACATGATGAAAAAATATTAGTTTCTTTATGCTACAATTATTTAAAAATTTCAAATGATAAATGACATTAGGATACAACTGAACTAAAGCACATTCATTTAATTAATTATCAGATGATGTGTTCTCAAATGGATAAGATTAGTGTTTTCTTTGAAAGGGCAGAGAGAAAAACAGCCTATTTTATATTTAGCATATGGGCATAAAACTTTATGGAGTTTCTAGAGATCAGGGAAATCAGACTCATTATAAATATGAACTAAGTAAACAAATTGAATTTGAGAAATAATTTTTCTCTTCATTAATTTATTTTAATCCAATATTCAGTATAAGAAAATTATTGGTACATACAATTTTCTTTAAAATATCATTCTTACTTATTCATGTTTATGACAGCAAACTGTTCTCTTCATTTGAAATATTCTTTACTTCACTTTTCAAATGACTGGTAGCTTTATATTTTTCAGATTTGGCTTAAATGTCATTTCCTTGTAGTGGATTTATAAGGAGGTCTTTTCCTTCTTCCTTAAATACCCGATCCTGATCTTTATCAGTACTCTGTTTTAGAGCCTGTAAATCAGCTGGAATGTGTATATGAATATTTACTTCCTTATTAGTTCAGACCTCTGTCAATGACAAATGGTAGAGAGCATGTCCATCTTGTTCACCAATGTATAATCAGTGTTAAATGCAATGCTCATCACAAAGTAGATGTGCAGAGAAATCTTGGTAGAGATGACAAATGACTACATCCAACTTGATTTATAAATAAATAAATATATGAATGAAAGAATGAAGCAGAATTCATGCAGAAGACGCATGGCTCATTTTTGTGTAAAAGGCCATCCTTAATGTACAAATGTAAATACATGTCTGACATGCAGCAAAAATCCAGGACATGGATAAATAAATCTGGCAACCATCAACATATAGATGACATTTAAGACTGCAGGAATCCAGCAATCCAGATGGAGCCGCTCATTTAATAGATAATGCAAACTTATGTCAAAATGGGTGCTCCAGAGGTTGTTATATAAGTGAGTTTTTAATGCTTGCTATTTTAATTAATAGTATAATTCAATGTCTTGATTGACTTTATATAACTTCAGCTTCTTCTATCTTCTTGTTTACCAATTTTAACAAGCCTTTAAGTGAAAAAGTCTCTTCATCACCTCTCTGAACCAAAAAATATATATATATAGTAGAAGCAACAGCATTGCAATTGCTAAGGCTTTTCCTTTGGTTTTATGGAAATTTGCAGTCTGATATGTACTTACTGGCCCTATAGTTTGAATGCTCATATTCCCCAAACTTCATGCTGAAATATAATTGTCATTATAAGATTGTTAAGAAGTGAGACCTTTAAGAAGCGACAAAGCCATGAGGGATCCACCTACACAGGTGGGATTGGTGTCATTATACATATTATATAGTGAAATCTGTCCCCTTCTTTCCCTCTCACAATCCATCACAAGCTGACTTGGGAAGCAGGCCCCAGTCTACACATACCAACACTTTAATGTTGGACTTTCCAGCTTCCACAATTGGGAGTCTATAAATTTCTGTTCAATATAAACTTCTCAGCTGGGGTGTTGGTATGCAAAATGAATTAAGGCAACCCCCACACACTGGGTATTGAGCCCTTGAAATGTGGCTAGTTTGAATTCAGATATGATACAATTAGAAAGTACACACTAGAATTCAAAGATTTGATGTAAAAATAATATGAAGTATCTCATTGATATTTCAGAAACATTTTATTTTATTCATATTTTGAATATACTAGGTTAAATAAAATCTTTAATTATTAAAGTTCACTCCTTCTGTTTTTTTTTTTTTTAAGTTTTTTTGAAATGGCACCAACAAACATTTAAAATTGCATGTATGCCTTTCATTGTATTTTGCTGGTCAGTGTTTCCATAGGACCATTAAATGTTAAGTACTGCATGATCATTGAATAACACTTTTTTCTAATTATTACATCTGCTTAAACATAATTATTTTGATTTCACAGGCAGTTAATATAAGGAATTCTGATTAATTTCTTTCTATTTTTGTATCAAATTTACTTTACAAATTTCAGGAACAAATACTTTATTTATTTATTTATTTATTTTTAGAGAGAGAGAGAGAATTTTTTTTTAATATTTATTTTTTAGTTCTCGGGGGACACAACATCTTTGTTGGTATGTGGTGCTGAGGATTGAACCCAGGCCGCACGCATACCAGGCGAGTGCGCTACCGCTTGAGCCACATCCCCAGCCCACAAATACTTTAAAAAATAAAGTTGATCATATTGTTTTATGGTATGATGTGTAAATATGTAATGATGAATCCCACTATTATCTATAATTATAATGCACCAATTAAAAAATTTAAAAAAGGAAAAAGTGCTTGTCAACTAAAAAGATCATTGGTAACATCATAAAAGGACAAGTTTGTATGTTTACAGTCAAATAAATCTATATTTATCTATCCATGGATAATTTGGTACAGTTCTGTTCACTACTCTCTTAATTTATGCAATAAATTAATTTATCTCAAGTTTATACAATTGAATATATTTTCCTTACAACTCAATTTGGAATCTACTGTTGGAAAACTTTAGAGGACTTCCATATTATGGAAGATAAAATACTGGATTTGAGGTATGGAGTTTGAGTTCTAGTTCTAGATTAGCCTTTAACTTAGTAGTCCATTTGAGCTACTATACTTTTTTTTAAACATTATTTTCATACCTATAAAATATTGGTTTCAATTAATTTAATATTAATGTGGGTTCAAATAGTGAAGTATTTTAATAGCCTTATGAAAAGACTCCAAATATATATTTTACAAATCTTCCATGTTTTAAATTTTCTTTGTGTGTGTGTGTATGAATACCATGTGAGTGATCAATCTGTTAGAAACAAATATATAGGTATGCAATTAAGTTATGGCTCTTGATGAATTTAGCACTGAAGTGCAGACACAAGAAAAACCATACTTTCCAGTGTACTTGCACATACACATATAATAGTTCTCTTTGCTTCAGATCTTCAGATGTAACTTTTGCTATAATAGTCCCACATAATTTGCTTTATCGTAAGTACTGTTTATTCTATTGCAAAGTTTTACTGCATATGGTTAAAATTTTCTGTGGATAGGTGAGAAAGCATAGTATAAGAAAGGGGAAAGAAAGGGTCCTTCAAAGTGACTTGTCATTTATAATAAAAAAATCACATCATGCTTTATATTCATTGCAAAATAATATATTAAAAGATAGCAGCTGATTGAGGCTAATAAGTTTTTTGATAAAGAAATATATATTACATTCATCATGGAGGACACAAAAATCTACTGTACTCTCAAACTAGAGTTGAGAGTTAAAAGAATTTCTATCCTATTTTCTAGTCTTCTGTGTTTACCTCCCAGTCTTTCTCCTCATCTCATTCTCTTCCCACTGCAGTCCTGTCTATATTCTACTGTCAGGTTCATCCTTCTGAAGCCCTAGTCTTGAGTCATTGTCTTTCCCTGATTAGAAGAGATTGCTAAAAAACTTCACATTTTAAATCTGTCATTTAGGGTTCTTCTCTGCAATATGAGTTGCACCTGAATTTCCAGTTTTCTTTCTCCACTGATCTCACATGTACCTTTCTTGCAAAACAAATTACAATTCTCTTCTTTTTCATTTATTTATTCACTCTAATTTCTTCAACTCATCCTTTTCAGTACCATTTACAACATCATATTCCCAATTAAACATTTTTCCTAATTATAAATTCAATGTAAGTAAGTAAAGAATTTTGTTCTATCATTGGCTTAGCCAATTTCAATTACTGCCATCAATTCTATGAGCACCAGATAATCAATAAATTTACTTTCTTGTAGGATCATGTAAAACCCCTGAGAGATAACCAGAGGTCCTGTGGTAAGCAGCATAATCCCTTTCCCCAAGATATCACACCCTAGTTCTTGGAATCTATGCATATGTTACTTTACATATGGCAAAGGGAAATTGAGGTGGCAGATGGAATTAAGATTGTTGATCAGCTGACTTTAAGAATGAGACTATTCTGCATTATCTCCATGGGCTCTGTATTATCTCAAAAGTGTTCAAATGTGGAAAAGGGAGGTAGAAGATTTTATCTGAATGATGTAGTAGGAGAAAGATTAGACCTGATATTGCTTTCTCTGAAGGTGGATAAAGGGTCCCAAGCTAAGGAATATGGATAGTCTTTAGAAACTGGACAAGGCAAGCAACAGATTCTCTTCCAGAATCTGGAGGGTGGAACACAGTCCTGCTGAATCAAATTTTGATTTTAGCCCACTGAGACTTGTATGATTGTTATAGGCACCAGGAGGGTGGGGGCTGGGGCTTTTTTTTTTTTTTTAAACCACCTGTAACAATACTTCCTAGTAGACAGTGCATTTTCTGTTGCTGAAGAAGAATAGTGTAAAATGGAAGTCCCCATCTTGCCCCTTCCTTTAGAAATGAAATCCTCTGACTCTGATAATAAGTAATCAAGAGGCCCAGTTCATTTTAAATCCCAGTTCATTTTCAATTTATCATTTTAATATTTCAGTAGTTGTCACTTATTAATGAATATGTAACATTACTTTATGATTTTATAGACAGAATTTCAGCCATGAGTATTGTGTTTGGAAAGGCAGACACTTATTCCTTGGTCCTTTTCTGATGATATAGACCATCAGTTCTAAGGAGAAAAGATAGATTGCTGTTACAGGAGCCTCACTAATGTTCTGTTTCTCCCCTTTGTTGGCTCTGGAATGCCTGATATTCAGCCACCTGATTGAGAGTTAATAAATAAATTCAATCTACTCTAATATGCCTCTTAAATATATTCTAGTTATGGTAAAAAAAAGACATCAAAGCTGTCTCTTTTATTTTAACAAGACAAAACACCTAGTTAAACCTCTCATTTTTATTTCTAGGTTTGCAATTTACTCAGTACAGTTAACCTTTAAACATATATGGAATATACAGAGACAGGATATCAAATAAAATGAAAGATTTCTTGCTTTTAATGTATGGCATTTAAATACTCCTTTATTGTACTATTTATAAAACTGTTTTATAGAACACTAAAAAGTAAGGGGCTGTTTAAAAAATGTTAATCTTATAATTAATAGTCAGAGGCATAAGCTTTCCCCCAGCACAAGGCACTGATATTCTAAATCTGTCACTCTGAACTTTACAGTAGGAGACAGCCATCTGCCTGCATGCAGCTATATAAAACAAAGGAAGAATATATGCTCTTATGTTTCCCCTGGTGAGATGCAGGATCATTATGATAAAGTAGGCAACAAGCTTTAGCTAATATGAATTAAGACAGCATATGTTCAGGGGAAAAAAGGAACATATTTAGTCAAATTAATTCTATAAGTCAGTGTTATTAGGTGATTGGATAATGGAGAATTTGATAAAGCAGAATATATGATGTAGTGCTAAGTAAATAGGAAATATGTGTCTGGGTGACCCATTACTGAGTCCTGCACCCTCCCTCCCCCCACAAATCCTCTTTGCGTTTCTGAATCTGGTGCCATTTTAGTTAAGTCCTATACTTTAATTTACACCTCCATTTTGCTGTGAAACATCAAAGTTGTTAAAATAAAATACTTTAACATTCTCTCACAGGCTAAGAATATTAACTGGAAGCAAAAAGGAGCAAGCCTTGTGAAGAAAAAAATCAATTTCCAACACATTTTTACATCTAGATATCTGTGCAATTGCATTTTTCCCCCCAGAAAGTCGTGTTCTTTAATCAGTTGTGTCTAGATTTTCTGAAATTTGAGTGCTTTTTTTTTTCTTTTTCGTGCAGTTTGGGGATTGAATTCAGGACCTTTCAGTGCTAGGCAAGTGCCTTGACTGATCTGTAGCCCCAGCCCTTGAAATTCAAGTACTTGAAATTCAAGCCCTTAAGTCTGCTTTCTACATTTCAGTCTAACTAAGATACAGTTCCTTTTGGGTCACCTAATGTGTTTTCAGTTTAATTTTAGATGGATCATGATAATACCTTCTTTATTAACAAGGTATTAGATCAATACTAATTTCTATTTTCTCATTTTAGAAATTTTATATTTGAAATAAAACTTTTTCTTTCTGAAATTAAATACATATAGACACACTTTTATACCAGATGAAAAAGTGCAACAATTTAACATTTCTATATTATGCCTTCACATTAGAGTTGATTTTCTAACTAGTGCAGCAATATACATTGTTGTTGAACGTGAACTCTGCAGTCAGCCAAGATTATTTCTAATCCTATTTCTATTATGTACAAGCCTTGTGACCTTGAGTGAGTGATATAGCAACTCTAGGCTTTATTCTAGAATTCTCATTTGTAAATGGAGGTAATTTAGAAAGCCTACTTCAGCCAGGTTTCTCTGAGGTTAAGTGAAATGTATAAAGCACTCAGAGCAGTGTTTGGTTAAGTCAGTTATTTGCAAATTTTACTCCTGAAGCAGAAGGTCATATACAGCAGCTTCCCACCCCCATAATCTTCAAGGATACATACATTCCAAGATACCTGAATGGATCTTGAAACCTCAGAAGGCTGAAACCTCAGATGGTACTGCCCTCTTATAGCTATTGTACTTTTCCCTATACAAACTCACTTGTAAGTAATATCCATCACTGAGCTACATCCCAGCCCTTGAAATTCAAGTACTGCTAAATCTACTTTATGATGATATAATTTAACTTTAATTTATAATTAAATATAGTTTTCATTTATAAACAAGGCATAATAAGAGATTAACAATAATTAAAAAAATAGAACAATTAAAACAATATACTGTAATAAAACTTATTTGAATGTGACCCCTCTATTCCCTCAAAATGTTATTCTACTTTCACTTAAAGAAAGTACTCTATGGCATCTCTTTGGCACGTCCAAATCATCAACATCACAATTTGGTGTTACTATTAAGTAAAATAAGAGTTACATGAACATAAGCACTATGATACAAACAGTAGCTGATTGGATAACCTAGATGATCACTAGGTGAGTACTGGGGTAGGTAAAGTATAAAGAACGGATACATAGATAAAGGAACGACTCATTCATTCTGGGCAGAATAGAGCACGAACACAAGATTTCAATCTAAAATTTATGCATTGGTTACTTATAGAAATTTTTCTATGATATTTTCTGACCACAGTTTGGCCACATATAACTGAAAAAAGTGAAACCATGGCTAAGGAGGAAGCTAGTATATTTTAGATGTATATTATAGTCAATAAAATTTGTATTCAAGAAATTATTTTAATGGTTATCTATCTGCAAATTTCAATTAATTTGTAGATTATAATCATTAAATAGTCAGAAAATTTCTAAGAAAATTTCTATCTACAAATAGAATAAATATAAATAAATAAAGATGAATACGGAAGATTTAAGGATTTTATCTAAAGTTAAGTTTTCACCAGGCAGTTGACACACTTTGAATCTGGCATATAATATTGTTTATTGAAATCTGCACTTAAAATTTGTGGCATCTGGGCAAGATGGATCATTCTATAAATAGTCATTCATGTTGCCAGATTCCTGAATTTTGGGCCTTTTTCAAATATTAACACGTGAGTCTGGATTCTAAGGAGCATACTATTACAAATTTTATTTTAGGCCTTAGGTTACAATCACAAACCTACTCTTGGTATTATTTATGACTGAAAGAAGACAGGTACTTTCTTCAAATGTAAGTAGTAAATGATTAAAATAAATACTATTTTTCATTTTAGAAAAAAATAATTTCTAATTTTGAAAATGCACATCACATTATACTGTTATATTGTTAGATGGAAGCAGGTCCCCAGAAAAAGAGGCAAAAATAGCAAAATTACAGACAATAAGCTATGATAACTCATAGGCTAAAAATAATATTGATGTATGAATTTTGTTTTGCGTATTAAGTGCCTTGTGTGTTACCAAATTAAAGTGTGTTTTAGAAATGCACTTTTAAACCAGTAATAATTATTAATAAAATATTGGCCATAGATTCTGATTATTATGTAGAATACTGGTGTTTAGCAAAACAGTATCGCCCAATAGTAGTTCTTAAAATATTATAATTTAACAGGAAAAACAGTTAAAATATACAAGGTAAAAAGTGATTAATAAAATAGAAAAAAAATTCCAAGAATGAATATAGGGCAGAATTCCAATTCTTTTTCTGAGGTCAGTTTTCTACATTCTGCTACCCAAAAAACCAAATACAATTAAACCTGAGTCAAGCCTTAGGTTTAACTCTAGATAATCCTGAGTTTCTGTTCTTCTTGAGGAAAGTGTGGGTTGTTTTCAGAAGAGTCAAAACTACTAAATGAGGAGTTAAAGGATGAAGAATCACCGATATTAGGGTAGGAAGAAATAATCACTTTGAAGGTTACTCTGTGTCTAATACTTGTGAGGAGGTAAATGCACAATCAGACATTAAAATATGAAAGCATATTTGAAGGAAAATTAGAAGATTTTATTTAGTGCAAAATTAAAGAAAACGTCCTCTAGGTATTTCAAATGGCTAATTGTGTTGCTAAAAGAGTTTTACAACTCATATTTTTTCCCTTTACTTGTACTCATAGAATGTAACATAGTTGGTCTCAATTATAGAAAAGACATACCTTGTGATATTTTTCAGAACATGAAATGTTCACCCAAATGTCAAGCCACAGTGTAATGTGTCTTCAAAAATATTTTACAGTTAAAGACTTTAAGAATATTTATATGATGTTTTAAAATGAACACAACAATAAACTTTGTATTTCTATGCTTTTTGTTATATTTGTTTGCTTACTTCTCTAAATATTAAAACATTCCTCCACATGACGAAGGTCTCTTGGGAAGAGGAGTTGGATAACATAAATAGGTACCTTTGAATAAGCTTCAGAGCATCATCCCCCATTTTAGCATTTAAAAGGGAATTATTCAATATAATCTTGGATAAATAATGAAACTCTCTGTGATGTAAGTCATAATCTAGTAATAATCCTCATTCCCACCTCCCTAATTTAGAACTACTAATTAACTTCACATAGACAACAGTGACACTTTTCAGCTATCAGTGCAGGTCCGAGTAGCACACAATGACCTAATACATTTGTACTGTGCCCAAGGCGTTTCCGATTTCACTTGCCCAACATTGATCTAATTAACTGAAAACCTCTTAGGAGTCTATTAGCTGTTGACAATAGGGATTTTTAAAAAAAATTCATAAATAGCTCCACTAATACTGAGACTATAATCTTACGCACCAAAAAATAATGTGCTCTTTTTTAACACCAAAATATTTTAAAGATGGGGATCTGTTTATGAAATACAAAAACTCAGTGATTTAATTAACAATTAAGCAATGTAAATAGTATTGGAACTTGATTATGTCCATGGCAACAAAGGAAGGAGTCAACATTATTTTAGAAGTAACAACATAAATAACCTAACACCATATCTGAATTTTAACTCCTATTTTATGTGGAAATTGAAAATGTGTATTGAAGGCATTCTTAATGTAAACAAAACAAAACAAAAGCTTAGGTTTGCTTCTGAAGTATTAAACTGGAAGTATTCTATGAGAATTCATTTTAAAATAAAACTATAGATGTTTCTTGCTTATGCTAGTATCCAGCTGTAGACTTCCAAAGTGTTTCAATTCTCTTCTACTGGCTTAAGACGTTTGCAAAAGGAATATAGAAGTGTAAGTGATTACCTTTTTCACAGAAACGGCCTGTAAAATGTAGTGGACAGTCACACTGGAAGGAAATGACAGTGCTTGACAGGAAGAGGGGGTGGCAAGTGCCTCCATTGTGGCACTCATTTTCCTGGCAGACAGGTGGCGCAGCTGGAGAGAGGCTGAGGGAAGAACATCTGGAATTGGTCACTTGCATCATAACAGAAGGAACAACGGAGGCCATTGGAGACAGATCTTGAGATCTGTGATTTAGAGACAGACAAAAAGAAAAAAAATAATGTAAATAAAAGCTCTTGGAACCTACACAGAGATAATAGGAAATTTGGTTTAAAATAAGAGGGAATACACGCGTGCAGGTGCACACACGTTGATCCAAGGTTTACTGAAGGCAAATAAGATGGTCATTTTATGTGTTGAAAACATCTGAGTCACAGAGTGTAACCTTGAGTGATTTACTAAGGTCTTGTTGTGTACTGGTTCTGAGAAGGTAAATAATTGTCTCTAAAGTAGTAAGAAACTTGGTGTAGGCCTTTGTAAGCCTACAAGCACATTCTCTTATAGAAAAGATTAAACTTTTTGCCTAACACAGTCCCTCTTCAACTATTTCAAATCTTATGAGCCTAAGATCAAAAGTGAGGCCATTTTGCATTTTGATGTTAAAATTGTTTGAACTTGAGTTATTTCTAGGTTGATTGCATTTCTCAAGGGGACTTGTATTTATTTCTAGAAGTTATCCAATTGATACCTTAGAAATGCCCAGAGGATTCCCTATTTTTTTCATAAATATTACTACCAGTTTATTTTTTTTTTCTTTCTAAATAAATAACAAACAATGAAAATTTCCCTCTGAACTACATTGAAATTCCTTACCTTTACATTCAAAGTCCCTAGGCAATCTAATTCCTCTTTGCTCTTCCAGTTCACCATAGAATGATACCTAATAAAAGCTTTAAATTCTCTCACACCAAATGTGAGTATATTCTCTAAGGACTCTATACTTCCCTCACTGGGGAAACTGGTTCAAACCATTCTATGTGCATGATTGTTCCTTTCATCTTAGATTTCGCCTAAGTGCTACGTCCACACCTGAATTATTTCCTATAGTCTTCTCAGTTGCCCTTAGCCAGTCAAGATAAAGCTGATGATTCTCCCAGCTGTAAAGTCCAAGCGGTGGTCTAGCAAATGACTTTTTTTGCTAGCGATGGTGTAGAGCACATTTGCCATGTGCTCATGTAATTATTTTATATCAGACTTTCCTATTAGGCTATATGTAATCATAGTAAATATTTTTTAAACGTTTGAATTATTGTCTTTAGCATGCTATATACTCTTTGGGAAACAGTGATTCTGGAATTTTCACTTAATATAATCATGAGAGAATTATCTTTTTAACATAAAAATCTTACTGCAATAAAAATACTCAACAACTTTTCTGAGTAAATATTTACTTTGTACATTGTCTTAAAGATAAAACCTTAGCAAAGGAGATTAATTTTAAGATGCACTAACTGAGGCTGAGATTGTGGCTCAGTGATAGAGTGTTTACCTGGCACGTGTGAGGCTCTGGGTTCAATTCTCAGCACCACATACAAATAAATAAATTAAATAAAGGTCCATCAATGACTAAAAACATATTTCTTTTAAAAAAAGATGCACGGACTGACATCAGAGATTTAAAATACATACTTTTTTTGTATCTACCAAGTGCACTAATGTCAACTTATTAGCATAAAAGAGATGAAAATGAAATAGATAATAATTTATAAAAAGGTTTTGCTGATATAATATTAATGTAAAGATTAGTTCTTTATTTTTACAATCCTTTTATAGCCTGAAATTGTTCTTTCCAGAGTTCATCCCAGATTTGTAACAATATGTTTATTTTTATGACTGTTTGAGCCTGATTCTCTTCTTTTACCTCTAGATTGCAATCTTCATGGAGGATGGATGGATGAATCACCTCTACTCTTTCTTTCATTTTATCCCTAAACAACAATGCTTGACTCCCTAGCAGGTTTTCTGGGAAATATTTTATACATGGATTTGAACCTTTTTTTTGGTAAACACTCAATATACCACACTACTAATTAGAAAGATAGCTAGTAAAAATAATTTTATAATCCTAGGATTAATTTCATAACTCTATGATATGACTTTTTAGTTTTATAAATAATATAAACTCTTCACATTTAACTTTGTCTGTTTTTTTTTTTCTCTTGCAGGCTTAGCATAATTTCTCCTATTTATACTCACAATATAGGTAGTCCCTCTAAGGTAACTTTCCTCAAGTGTAATGGCAATGCTAATATGAATTACCTGAGATTTATTGC
This sequence comes from Marmota flaviventris, assembly GCF_047511675.1. Taxonomy (NCBI): domain Eukaryota; kingdom Metazoa; phylum Chordata; class Mammalia; order Rodentia; family Sciuridae; genus Marmota; species Marmota flaviventris. The sequence continues at coordinate 93,878,896 of NC_092503.1, read as the reverse complement.
TGAGTACTCCGTGTTCTAATTTAATTTCTAGTTTTAGTGTTTCTGAGTGATTTCACCATTTAGTCTAACACTTGCCATGGAATTCATGAACTGCAGTCAATCACCTCTGAGGAATAAATTAAACTGAATTAAATGTCACTACTTCCCTCTCATACTGTGGCTGCTCAGGGAGCCTGTGTCTCACCTGAAAGAATCAATATGTTGCACATTTTAGTTGTTAACTGATTACACAAAATAATTACTATCAATTGATCCATCAATTAAAATATCAGCATCATAAATCAAATTTTGAAAGCAGCACTAATCAGATACATTCTATGTTATAAAGATTAGATTGCATATCTGTTATATCATTATGGCTAGTTCTTGATTTTCAGCAGTTTTCATGAGTTATAAATTATGCCATGAATTAACCTACATTAGAATTTAAAATGAAAATAAAATTAATTTGATCTGTTATATATTTAAAAAGAAAGATTTATTCTGATGGCCACATTTTTACTTATTTTTACATAAAGGTAAATAGCTTAAAAATATCAAGTTAATATTGAGGTTTGGCCATAATAATATAATTAATATTAAAGTTACAAATCTTTTCTATTCTAGAAATTATATGAAAGTATGAGAACTTTGAAAGAGATCAAGGTTTGAAAGTTTCAAAATTATTTTTTAAAGACATAATATTATTAAAATTGGAGTTCTTTTCCTTCCTTATATAAGTTTTTGATTTATTCTGTGTCCAAAATGATCAGTATGAAAACTTTGATTGCTTCTGGATAACTTTGTACAAGGATGTAGAAATGTACCACCCATTAAAGATATAACCTCTCAAGAACTTTTTCTTAATGATTTCATTTCTGAATATCATGCTTATTTCGTTCAAAACCAAGCCTGATCATTCAGGAAAAACATGTAGATCGGATAGATTTCCAATCATGTTGTAGAGATCTAATTGGAACCAGAAAGAAGGACGCATACTCATTGTCTTCATCCCAGGTCTGTCCTTCCAGGGGATTCTACAGAATCGCTGATTTGCCAAGATGTAGAACACCACTGGGCTAAAAAGTTGCTTTGCTTTTCTTTAGCCTAGGGATTCTGCTGATTGGCAACTGACTTTGTCACTTTTAGGTAGATACTTGTCTGCCTTCAAATTCTGAAAAAGATTAGCGGGCTCATTCAGATGTGTGAATTCTGGGAACTCTGCTTCACAATAGAGATATAAGAGAATTTTTGGAATGACGATGTGATATTAAATAGAAATGAAGAAACTCAAGTAGAAAATTCTTGATCTTAGGGCTCTGAATACGTAAGAATAGAAGTCTGAAAAATTGTTAGATTTTAGAAAGTGGTAAAATAAATAAAATAAAAAACTTGTACCTCATGCAAAGTAGCATATAAAGAGAAAATTTTTTAAAACACCTCCCTGCTCCCATTTCCTTTAGCATTCACTCCTCACCACATACCCTCAGCCCAGCCCTAGGCACCTTAAATTGACTTTCTATCCTATAGATTTGCCTATATTTAACATTTCATATCAATGTAATCATCTAATATGTAATCTTCATGCTGGCTTTTTACTTTGACTAGTGTTTTCATAATGATGTATATATTAGAACTTTATTTACCTTTTAGTGATTGTAAGCAACATTATTATGTACATTAATATTCAAATTTTTGTCTGGGTGTATGTTTTTATTTGGGATATATTTAGAAATATAATTGTTGGATCATATATTTTATGTTTAAAATTTTCAGCCACAGCAAATTTATTTTACAAAAAGGCTTCACCATTTTACATTTTTACCAGCAAATATGAATGCAGGCTTCTCCACATCCTTTCCACATACTTGATGGCTTATTATTGTTATTATAAAATTATTAGCAACAGAAGAGTTCCTTTGATCAAAATTTCTGCCTTTCTTCTACCTTTTAGCCATGACATCATAAATTCTCAGAAGTGGTATGTGCATTTATACTTTTACGGAATTTACCAAATTTCCCTCAAAATAGTTGCTACAATTCATGTAGTGAGACATTTTACCATATTTATGATAATCCAAATGAACAATTGTATTATTAAGTTTAAATTTTCAGAAGTTACCAAAAAGTAATTACTTGCTCTTTTTTCAAATCATGTTTATTCATTTATACATGTGGTAGGAAGAATAATGCTCCCCCAAATTAAAAATGATTTTCTGAATTGGCCTAACTAGGGTCTGTTACATTTTCCTGGAGTAATGGCAAAGGAGCTGCTATGAAGAACTCCCATTAAGAGTGGTACCCACCAAAGAATGTGGCTGCTTATCCATCTTCCTAAGTTATCTGTTTCTCTACTTATATGTGATCAATTTTCATACCTATAAACATATACACTTAACTTGTGTTTAACACACCTTTATGTATATCTACATCTAACACTATAACTTTAGTTTTTAATCTCCTACACTATTTCTGTAGTGTTTCTCAGTGGTCAGGCCCTCAATTTTCACACATGATATCTCATAACACCCAATATTGTCCTAGTGATGGTTGCTAACATTAATAAATCCAGAAAAAAATTCAATTTCTGCTTTAACTTTCAAAATTCTAAAAACATCAGAATAGCCCAAAGATAGTTAGACATATTGAAAATAGCTTCGAAAGTTTAAATTACCATTCTCAGCTCTAACATTTTATATTGTTTTAGTTTGATCAAATCACTTTGAAAATCATTAATCATTGTGAATTTTATCTGGGAGCAAAACAACAGATTTGCTATTTAAAATATATTCAACTGACATTTTTATATTAAAAGAAGAAATATGTAAAATTACTGGTATACATGTAAAATTCTCATTTGTCAACCAAAAGAATAATTAAATATCAAAACAACAAATTATATATGGGAAAATCAATCTAAACAAACATGATTCCAGGTATTACTCCTCTTATTTTGATTCATGTTTTTTGAGTGCTGGGTATTGAACCCAGTGTCTTACTCATGCTAAAGACACATACTCTTCACTGAGATGCATCCCAGTCCTTCTCTTTTTGAGAACATAGTGTTATATAATAGGATAATAATTATAACCTAATAACTAATTCAGGAGTATTTAACATTTTTACTAAATTCACTCAAACAAGATAGTGTGAATTTAATAGATCTTCTTTTCACATTTTACTAATTTTTCCCACTAGAATGCATTTCTTATTCTCACAGTCTTCTATTCTTTAGCTATAACATATTTATATGTAATAGACCACAGCATTAGACCCCAAGAATTCTCACATAGTCAATGTTCAACACATCCCTGTTAGGCATCCCAGGTCCCAATGTGTCTTAGGCCACTGGGACTTAGAATTTAAGGGGTTATCCGTGGAAAAGTAGTCTCTTTTGATAGATTCTTATCTCCCCTCCTTGTACCAGCTTTCTTAGTTCTTGATCAGAGAGAACATTCAACCTCTCTGAATTTTGATGCCAGAGGCCAAACCTAGCTGAGAATGAGATTAATATTTCATGCTTGTACACCAAATCGGGAAGTAGAAGAAACTCTGGAGTTTTTCCCCTCTTCTTTCCTTATCTTAAATTCTATACCCATCCCCCTCTTCTCATGAACTAGTAAAACAGCCTCAACTTTTCATCATTTATATGTTCAAATTTCCTTTTTCTCATCTCCAACATCAGTTCCCAACTCTGCTAATCTGTTATTCTCATTACATATCATACTTTCTTCTTCTATTATTTCCATGTCCAAAATTATTCCAAAGCAAAGCTTACAGTAGTTTCTGATTTGGTTCCATCTTACTTTTCACTTTTATTGACCTCCAGTGCCTCTCTCTATATATATATAATGCAATGATATTCACTGTAATATTTATGATTTTAAAAGTTGAAACAAACTAAATGTTTATCAATAGAGAATGTGGTATATAAAATATGTTCTAACCACATTTTAGTGTAATATTTTTAAAATTTCATGCTTTGTAACTTTCATATACTAGCATTCCCGGGAAACACTTTAACCTTGAAATCACTCCCCTGCCTTTTTTTTTTTTTAAAGACACAATTTATAGTCACTATCTCTACATTTATTTTGGATTTTCCCTAGACATAATTAATGTGTCAACATTATACATATGCCAAATTAATGAAATAATACAAAAAATGCCTCAAATGTTATAGAAGTATCTAGAGCTAGTATCCTTATTGGTATTTTCTTCCAAATTAAATATCTCAAGAGGTAAGAACTCAGTCTTCTATTTGTACAAATAATATCTAGATATAAAAGCATGTAATTTTGTTTTTATTCTTTACCAGTTTTTAATATCAAATTGTGTCAGTTAAAAGTGATGCTGGGTGCAATGGTGCATGCTTGTAATCTCAGAAGGAGGCTCAGGCAGGAGGATCTTGGGTTCAAAGCCAGCCTCAGCAAAAGTGAGGTGCTAAGCAACTCAGTGATACCCTTCTCTAAATAAAATACAAAATAACGCTAGGGATGTGGCTCAGGGGTTGTGTGCCCCTGAGTTCAATCCCTGGTACTAAAAAAAAAAAAATGAGTAATGCAATCTTTTAAACCTCAGGGCCTTAACAACACAGATGTTTATTTTCTGTCCATGTCAAGTTCAGTCAGTATAGGTCATAGGGTGGGTGGAGTTCTGCTCCCTTGTCATTTGATGGCATTCAAGCATCTCAGGATATAGGAATTGTCACCCCCAGCATATGGTTTCTGAGGTATCCTTCAGTGTCACACCCAAATACCTAAATACTAGGCATTATGAAAAAGTTAGGGGTAGAAGGGATTGTAATAAAATTTATTCCCTCTCATTTCATTGATGAGAACTTAGACATGTGGTCAAGTCCACCACCTATTGGGAACTTGGAAAGTCTTGTAGCTATGTCTTAGGAAGGTGAAAAAATAAGTTGGCCTATACAGCCAACTCTTGCCATGGATATCACACTAAAAATATTGCTATTAAATAAAACTAAAACAAACAAACAAAAAACCCTGCTTGCATGTTTTTGGCTTCACTTTCAGTTACAAAATATCTTGGGGATCTATTATTGTCATATATATGTAAAACTTAAAAATTTTAATGAAAGACTTTCTTAGTGAGATGAATCACAATGTTTTGAATCATTTCTCTATTGATAAACATTTAGTTTGTTTCAACTTTTAAAATCATAAATATTACAGTGAATATCATTGCATAAATGCTTTAGGAATATATTAAATTTGTGCAATAAATAGAGGTGAAATTCCTTATGTTACATAAGTGTCCAATTTGTATTTTAATAGATATTCCATGAAAGTTTATATAACATGAAACTCTCCAAATAGTTTTTGAGAATGAATTTCCCCAGTTTTTACCAAAACTAAATGCTATCTTGGTTTAAATAGTTACATATCTGATGAGTGAGAATTACAAGAATGGATAACCCCACTGTTGCTTCAACTTCTATTTTAATTTTTGATGTATTACCTGTCATTCATTTTGTCAGTTTAGTTATTTTGGATTGCAGGAATATGTACTTTCCTCACATCTTCAAGTCAGTTGTCTGCTTTTACTTCTCAATTTAGAGAAGACAATTATATATCATAGAGATTGATACATTATTATATCATTTCAGTGGATATTTCTTGCTCTTTCTGTGCAGTTTGTAATGTCTTTGATGTTTTTTTCTGTCATTGTTCCTGTTGAAAATTTATTTGTTGACTTCAATTATTCTTCCTTCCTAGGAAACTTATCTTTGTTATCTGGACATTTTTGACAAGTTCCCTTTGTATTTCTCTTTTTCTTTTCTTTTCTTCTTTTTATTTTGTCTTAATGGATTTTCACTATTCTGTGTTAAGATATAAAATTATTTTTATTCATCTAAGTTAGATTTATTTCAAAGGGCTTTTTAAATTGGAGTATTTATGTTTTTCAACTATTTTGGGAAAATGTTAATTCTCTCATATTCACCCTATAATTTTTTTTCTGTGTGCTACTTATTACATGAAATTAAATTTCATCATTTTATCCTTTTTATGAGCTTCTTTGCAATTCTACTGGTTTCTTTCTCTCTCCTCTATGTTCATAGAAGTTTCAGATAAACTAGCTTGTTCATTAATTCTCTCTGCAGCTTTGTCTAGTTGTTTAACTTGACTCTTTAAAAATATAACTTACATGTTTTTATGTTTTGAATATTTATTTGTCGATCTTTTAAAATTCTACTCAGTTTTTGTGTATATTTTCTCTTACATATATTTCATTTTCTCTTTTTATTTCTTTAAATAACCAAGCAAAAAAGTTTTATTCTCTCTCTGATAAAAGAAGTATCTGGTCTTTGTATATCTAAGCCACTTCTTCCTCCTTTCTGCTTACGCTTATCTTACTTTTTTTTCGTTTGTGTTTTTTGTTTTTAATTTCCCAAGTGTTTTGCCATTTTTCACTGTGTACTCAAATTCTTTGAAATTTTATCTGTGGAAAAAAATTTAAGACTAGTGTATGACATTTCTTTAAAGAGTATTTATTTTCCTTGGTTCACCTCATGAGAAAAATTTCAACCTGGAAATATTATAAAATATTTTCTCTTTCAGTTTCTTTTTTTTTTCATAAACTGGGGATTTATCCCAAGAGAACTTTATCACTGAGCTACATCCCCAGCCCATTCTTAATTTTTTAAAATTTGTTTTTTTTAGATACACGTGGCAAGAGAAAGTATTTTGACATATTATACATATTTGGAGTTCCCCAGTCGTGTATTCATATAAAAACATGGGAAAACTATGTCCTATTCATTCTACTGTCTTTCCTATTTCCATACTCTCTCCCTTTCCTTCCTTCTGCTTTGTCTAATTCAGTAAACTTCTGTTCTCCTCTGCCTCCCTTATTGTATGTATACACATAATGGAGAGGATATTTGTCCTTTGATTTTTTGGGATTGATTTATTTCACTTAGCATGGTAGTCTCTAGTTTCTTGGCAAATGCCATAATTCCATTCTTCTTGGCTGAGTAATATTCCATTGTATATATATACCACATTTTCTTTATCCATTAATCTGTTGAAAGGCACCTAAGTTGGTTCCATAGCTTAACTATTGTGAATTGAGCTGCTATAAACATTAATGGGGCTGTGTTACTGTAGTGTGCTGATTTTAAGTCCTCTGGGTATATGCCAAGGAGTGAGGCAGGATCTTGCTCAGTTGCTGAGGGTTGTGAACATGGAATTCTCCTGTCTCCTATGTCACTGAGATTACAGATGTACACCCCATGCCTAGATTTCTTTAATATTTTTAAAGATATAATCAATCTAGATTTGGGCCAGTTTGTTCTTATAAACAATTGGGAATTTTTTTCCTCCTCGTACTTAATGGTGAGGTACAGTCCTGAAACTGATCTTTTCTTTCCTATTTTTTCTTCTCTCTTTTCCCTTTCCTTTTCTATCTTCCTTCTTTCTTTTTTCTTTCTTTCCTTTTTTTGGCTGTAAAGATTTTGTTTATTTTCTTTACATCATTCAAGTTATTTAAAACTTTTTTTCCAATAAAAAAAATTTTATTATTGACATAATTGGATTTGTTTTCTTTCTTTGGTTTGATTTTAATTTTAACTGACAATAGTTGTATAAATTTATCAATAATAGTATAAATAATTGTGATATTTCACCACCTGTTTACATTGTGGAATGATCAAATCAGGCTAATTATCATACCACTTCAAAAATGAATGTATCATTTCTTTGTAGTGAGAAAATAACACAATCAACAAATGGGCCAAGGACCTGAACAGACACTTCTCATAAGAGGATATACAATCAATCAACAAATACATGAAAAAATGCTCACCATCTCTAGTAATCAGAGAATTACAAATTAAAACTACTCTAAGATACCATCTCACTCTAATAAGATTGGCAGCCATTATGAAGACAAACAACAAGTGCTGGCGAGGATGTGGGGAAAAAGGTACACTCATACATTGCTGGTGGGACTGCAAATTGGTGCAGCCAATTTGGAAAGCAGTATGAAGATTCCTTGGAAAACTGGGAATGGAACCACCATTTGACTCAGCTATTCCCCTTCTTGGACTATACCCCAAAGACCTAAAAACAGCATACTACAGGGACACAGCCACATCAATGTTTATAGCAGTACAATTCACAATAGCTAGACTATGGAACCAACCTAGATGCCCTTCAATGAATGGATTAAAAAATGTGGCATTTATACACAATGGAATATTGCTCAGCACTAAAAAAATAACAAGATCATGGCATTTTCAGGGAAATGGATGGCATTAGAGCAGATTATTCTAAGTGAAGCTAGCCAACCCCTAAAAAAACAAATGCTGAATGTCTTCTCTGATATAAGGGGCTGACTCAAAATGGGATAGGGAGGAAGAGCATGAGAAGAAGATTACCATTAAATAGGGACCAGAGGTGGGAGGGAAAAGGAGGGAGAAGGGGAATTGCATAGAAGATAGAAGGAGATCCTCATCGTTATACAAAATACATGTATGATGCTGTGAGGAGAAAAAAAGAAGTGTGTCACATTAGATTGGGTAGAGAGATGTGATGGGAGGGGAGGGGAGGGGAAGGGGTGATAGGAGGGGCAGCAGAATAAAATAGACATTATTATTATTGCTGTATGTATATAGGTGACTGTATGACCAATGTTGATTCTGCAACATGTACACTCAGAAAAATGAGAAATTATACCCCATTTGATTCAAATGTATGAAATGTCAGGATCATTGTATGTCATGTTAACTAATAAAAAACCCTTTTTCTCTATAAGTCTATATTTTATTTAAAAAACCCACCTTTTTCTCTATAAGTCTTGTAACTGAATATTTTTCTGGTTGCCACACTACCTGAAATGAAAGTCATATATTTTAAAATCCTACAGAAATTTCTCAAAATGCATATCTGCTTAAGGAAACGTTTACTATTTTAAATACTGATATATGTGAATATCCACCATGCGGCCTGCGCAATGGTTTCATTAATGAGGTTCTTGGCATAAAGTTAGCTAGAAGAGATCGAAATAAAACACACAGACTCAGTTACCTTATTTCTATTGCCAGGTCCGAGAAGGCTCCCCTCTCTGGCTCCAACCTCTAACCGCCCAGCAGGGCAGCAAGGATTACTCAGGGCTAGCAGGAGAGAGAGAGAGTGAACACGCCAGGGAGTAGCCTTTTATTGGGGAACAAGAAATTCAGGGGATAATTCCATCCAATGAAGGTTGAGGGGGGACTGCACTCCAAGGTCAGGGTCAGTGATTGGGCCCCCGGGGTCAGTGGTCAGTCACACCCCCACACGGACGGGTTCTCTCATCAGGAAAGGGCCGGGAAAGTTCCGACACAGCCAGAATGCCTCAGACCCTTAACGGGAGCTGCCCAGTCACTTGTCAGGATGGCTTCCCACATGAATATATAGCATGTGAATGTTCTATGTTTTGATATTTTCTGTAGAGTCTTTATTGGAGAAGACTATAGATATATGCATACTTTGCAATTCCTAATAATATTTTGTTGTATTTATACTACACAGTACTTAATTGTTTTTCTGATCATCTTCCTTTTTAGGATTTAAAACTTAATAATTAACTTTACTTATGTTAGTAGTCAGTACTTAATATAGTTCTGACACTGATAATTGCTATGAATTTTTTTTAACTTAATATATATTCTAATTTATGTTATTTTCTGAGATAAAACACAAAAAAGCAAACCATTTTGAAATATAGAAAACAATGGGACATTATGGGAACTGAATTTTATAACATGGGTCTTAAGGAAATCTAGAAATTCATATTCTCATGCTGATAGTATACATATTTTGATGGAATATAACAAATTGAAATTAAACTGATAAATTCATAAAAGCAATGTTTTTGGCTAAGAGCACATTTTTACTTAATGACTTTATTTAGATTTAGAAGTCATTGGAGTTTAAATGCCTTAACACTATGGATAGTTCAAAACACAGAAATAATGCAGCATTTTTAATTAGTGTTCTATGTGAAATAGAAGCATTCATTATATTAATTGAATTAAATTTGTAATTTTCATTATGGATAAATAATACTCTGGAATACTTCCAAATTAACATGAAACTTGAAAGAAAGGAGAATATTTTAAAATATCAGCCAAAATTAAAAATGTTTTATTACTCACTACCTGGAAAATACATCCAAATTAGTGAAAGACAGATTAATAATCAAAGTGACATGATTAAAATCACATACTTAACACCAACCATAAGAACATGTGTGCTGGCAGAGAAAAATGCAAATTTGTCTTTTGAATCTGAGAAGGAAAGAGCAACTTTTTCATATTCATAGGAACTCTAAAGTGTATTTATTTCAGAGAAAGGATTCTTTAAGGAAGCTGGATTTGGACATTACTAGCCTGTATTTGAAAAAACATTAGAGGCCAAGAGAGAAAGCAATGAAATAAATTTCAAGTTCATTGCAGATCATTCATTCATTTATTCAACCAACTTGACCTATGAAGATTGCTGTATGCATCAGAAACTCACTAATCAAAATTCTAAGGTGATTAGTAGAAATGAGACCCTCCTTTATAGGAGCTTTCTTTTCTTTCTTATGGGGTTGAGAAAGTAGGCAATTGCAATTGCTTAAAGAATTGAGTGTGGACTGTATACCTAGCACTGCTTCAAATTCTTCATATGTACTAAACTAAGTTCTCACAGGAATACAAAATAACCTAAATGTAGAGGTAAGACACTTAACAAACTTGTTTATGACCATAAGACAAATGTGTAATGGAAAGGGATTTGAGCCCATATATTTCAATCCTTGAAGTGAAACTCCAAGATTTTATACATCTGGTAGGGAACAAAGGGTACTGTGACAGAGTTGAAGGTGAGAAGATAGCATTTGTAAAGAAGAAGAAAAAATCTATTCGAAGAGACTCCCTAAGAGGTTTGTAGCTAAGTCCCAAGGAACAGAAGAAGTTGGTAAGAAGAAAGACGGGCAAAGAAGAATAGTTAGGAACACTGCCTCATCCCCCATCAGAAGAGGTTTCAAGTCCTGCAGGAAAGGGATAGCATACATGGAGAAATAAGTGGTTTGTCATGGAAGAAGCACAAATGCGTGTGTGTGTGTGTGTGTGTGTGTGTGTGTGTGTGTGCATGAGAGAAAGAGAGAGATTTCACCCAAGGGAGAGACTTGGAAGACAGTCAGAGCCTGTACTTTGACAAAGCTTGTTGGCTATGTTTTAAAGCAAAGGCAAGTTACTAGTGGTTTTTAAATAGGAAATCAATAGTCCATATATGTTTTTGAATTGCCTCTCTGGTTTTAGTGGTTTGGAAAGCAGAAATAGCTGGAGACAGTTGAAATAATTTAGGAGAAGAATAGGCTTGAAACTTGAACTAAGATTATTGGGCATGTAGAGAAGTTAAAAAAGACTCCAGTGAAGTTTGTTTTGTTGATAAAAGGCAATTGCGATCAGTTTCATATACAAGATGTCTATCATTCAGGAGCTGACAGGAAACAGATGGTTTATTCTGAAAGGATAATTAAAATGAGTTTAATAAGCAGACTAAGTCAGAGAAACTTAAGAAGAACAGCAACTAATTGAGGAAATGTCCAGGATCAGAGTTTGTTACTATCAATGGACCCAAAGGGGTAACTTATGCAGTTTAGATAAAAATATAGGTATAGAATAAGAGCTGTGGTCTCAGAGAGAGGGACTAAATCACCACTAACTTGTACCCAGCTGAATTAGGATGAGAATTAACACTCTGAACCTTTTCTCTTCCTGCCCTTCAATGTCCTCTTATCCTCTTGGTCAAATTAAACTGAAGGTCAGAAGACAGGAATAGCTGGGGTGTTGCAACCCATAGAAGTTGGCTTCTTAGGGTATGAAAAAGGGAGAAAAACACAAGTGAATCTTAGGCTTTCAGTTTAGGTGACTGGTTGAACAATGCCACTTACTGATGAGGCAGATAGAAACTTCATGCCGGAAAGAATGCTCTCCATTTGGTTCTACCTGGATGATATCTTATTGAAATCCCTTAATAGTATCCATTTTGTTATTATTTTTTTTTTGACTTTTAAAAATATTTCCTTGCTAAGTTGTGAGAGTGGAAACTCGAGCATGTAAACTTATACCAGTATTTTGTGTGAGATGCCAGCCAAATGTAAATTTTACAAATAAACAATGATCCAGTTAATAATGTTCCTGCTCAGTTGGGTCATGAAATGACAACTCTCAATATCATCATTCACTTGAGGGCAGCTAGCAGAATTGCAGGCAACTGTGGTCGGGGGAATTCATCATTTCTCTAAAGAGAAAACCATGCAGTTATTACTAGTGCCTCTTGCATGATTTAAAAGATTTACTTTAACATATTAATCTTAATAGAATATAGTCACAAATAGCTAAAGCAATGTTGGAAGTGTTTATTTCAAAATTCACAAAGTTGGAGAAAATGTTGGGCACAGTAGTTTTATATTCACAGTATGAGAGCTTGCACTGGTTTTTGAGTACTGCAAGGAATCTAATAGATCTGTGTTGAAATCTCTGCATGCAAAAAAATGTATTTAAACACCTGATATTATATTACTGCAGTAATGGACTTATCCTTGACTGATTAAAAAAAAAAAAACTATTTATTGGGGCTGTGGTTGTAGCTCAGTGGTAAAGCACTTGCCTCGCATGCGTGAGACACTGGGTTCCATGCTCAGCAACACATAAAAATGAATAAAATAAAGATATTGTGTCCATCTACAACTAAAAAAAATATTTATTGAAGACTTGTCTGTGAGAATCTGGGCAATAGGCTTTAGTCAGCAGTCTACTGAGGACAATGAAGATAGTCCATGTACCATCAGTTCTTCTGCAGTCAAATGTGATACCTTGAAATAGTGTTTATAATTTTTCCTTTTTTGTCAAGAAATGTTGACATAAAATTGTTGACATAATTTGTTTGAATGCCTCAATCTCATAATCTGTATGAATTTAAACATGTGCCAAAGAACTACTGGGACTAACCAAGAAAAAATAAATCGATCTCTTAGAATTATTACTCTTATGGTTTTAGATATGAGGTGCCCCTGAAAAGCTCATGTGTAGGACAACACAAGAACGTTCAGAGGCAAAATGACTAGATTATGAGAGCTATAACCTAATCAGGGGATTAATCCACTGATATAGATTAAATAGGTGGTAATGGCAGGCAGGTAGTGTATGGATGGAGGTAGTAGGGAGGTCAGTATGAGTGTGACTTTGGGGTTTACATTCTGTCCCTGATAAATTGAGCTCTCTCTTCTGCTTCCTGGTGCTTTGTCCTGAGATGCTTGCTTCCTATATACCCCTCTGCCATGATGTTCTCCCTAACCTTGGATCCAGAGAAGTAGGATCAGCTATCTATGCACTGAGACCTTTGAAACCATGATCCAAAATAAACTTTTCCACTTCAAGTTGTTCTTGTCAGGTCTTTTGGTCATAGTGATGCAAGGCTGACTAGAAATATTACATAGCAGTATTCAATAACTAGTGTTGCCTTTGTCTACATAGGCTATCTTGCTTCACAGAGTGTATTAAAATAATCACCAGGAATGCCAAAAGGGATTCACTTAAAGGAAAATATGTGATACCAACATTGAGGCACAATATAAGAGAAATTTTGGAGAACTAATTTCTCTTAGTTTTTTTCTTTTCTTCTAGTTAAGAAATCAAACAAATATGTATAGTTCTCCCAAAATAAAACCTTGTTTCCTTTTCAATTTCTCTGTTTTACTGAAGGGCCACTATTATGATTATGTTTGGCAGAAAGAGTTAAGTGTATTCACCTATTCATTTATGCTATAAATATTCCTTGTGTGTTCACTCTGTGCTGGGTGGTGAGTATGAAAAGATTATCAGGTTTCATACTATTGAGAAGCATTTGGTGAGCTTAATGATACTCATGGACAGGTTAAGTGAGGATGAGGTCATAACAGGAAGAGGTTCTGTGACAACACAAAGAAGGGAAAAATTACGTCTATATCAGGAATTTAAGAAAGATTCACAAAGAGGTCAGTTGATCAAAATCCTAAAGAACAGAGAGATTTCTAGGTGGTAAAGGTTATCTATCCTAGGCTGAAGAAACAGTATGTAAGAATGGGAAATATTTCCAGTATTGGTAGTTGAAAAATTTATTCATTGTAGAGTTTGAATTGATAAATCAGTACAAAAATTGCAGTGGTATTATAGTTTGAATGTTCTTAAATGCCAGCTTTTGAATATTTTATTTTATAGATGTTGAAAAGTCCCAGTTTCTCTTTACTGCTTCAGATCAGATCCATTCATGCAGCTCTACATTTGTCCTGCCACAAACACTTTAGCCCGCTTGCTCTCTATCCCTAAAATCTTATCCACTTTCCCAACAGCTCTCCCAAACAGTCAGAGTTCAAATTCAAAACCGGAACATATTTTTTTTCTCCATTTCCCTTAGGCCACACATCCACTCTATCACCAAAACTTCTTCAATCCATTCATATACATCTGACTCTGTCCATTTTTTATCATCACCTTTACTTGCCCAGGTAATTGCAAAACAGTCCAAATTATTTCCTCGCCTCCAGTTTTAATCCTGTCAATCACTTTAGTCAGCCAGTGTGATCATGTTAAAATGTGAACCTGTTCACGTAACTCCCTCTTTAGAACATTCAGAGACTCCCTATTGCTTGTAGTATCAAGTTTAATCTCCTTATGATGGCTTTCAAAGCCACTCACAAGCTGGTTCTGCCTCCTGAGGAGTTTCATCTCTAATCTCTCAAGTCTTCATAAAATTTGCTCTCCTTTCCTTTGTTCTACTTTCCCTGATTGATGCATATTTGTGTTTCAATTTAACTTCAAAGATATTTCTATAGGAAGCTATGTCTGACACTTATCAAGTTTAGTTTTGACAAACATCCTATATATTTGACCCCTTTCCTTCTAAGAGAAATCTCATCACCCTGTATTGCAATACAATAGCTTTTTTTATTTGTATAATCCCCCTTGAATCTGAACTGTAAATTTACTTATTTTATCTATTTTTTCCTCTTCATTGCATTCTGTGTGCCCAACACAGTCCATTGAACAGTGATATCATCCAATAGTTGTAGAGTACTTAAATAAATGAACAAATGTGTTAGAATCTTGATCAGAAAGGTCATTACAAATCGTGTTGAGGCTTAGATTTGATTCTACATGTCAGTGCTTTTAATTATATGCCAGGAAGTATGAAATCCATAGGATAAACATGGGGTAGCTTCTGGGAACATCAATATTCCTCAGACTTAATTAACATATCATTTAAATAGTATAGTTAAATAATACTTAGTATTTGCATGGCTTAAGATGAAATTCCATTTTAATGAACTGTTCTTTGTGCTCTGCAACTACAGTAAGGCACAAGATATCTGTGAGGATTCATTTACTCTTTTCAGACTTTAATTGCACATAGTAGAAACATTTAACAAATATTGTTGGAGGTGTTGGTGGATTTTACACGAAGTTGAGTGATATTCCAGGATTTAAATGTGATCGGGAGTCCCATTTTTTTTTTGTTGCAATAATAAATATGCATTCTATTGTACATATCAAGGTTTTTTTTCGTGAGAATGTTAACAAATTCTTGTGCTATTCATACCACTATAGTAATGGTCTCTGGTTAGTGACAGATTACTTGTGGACTTATATTTTGTTGGAATCTGATGATTATACCAAGCACAACTGCCTTTTCAGCTCGCCCTTCTCTAAAGAAGTATGGGCTCTGCACTGAATGAGTCCTCATCTACTGAAGAGGGGCCATTGCACCTGTGCCTTGAACCAGCAGAGGTCTGGCTTCCTGAGTCTGGCTGAACTGGCCACTGAGGCATCCTGAAAGCTCAGGGAGCTAATACCCAGGTGATGGAATTGACTTAATAAGAATAGGGCTGGAGTGAGCCAGAGGAATCTCCTTTCTCTCCACCACGCTTCTGATGTGATGTAGATTGTAAGATGTCCTGTATGGCTGAATAGTTAACTCTGTCTATTATTAAGATGATGTTTGCTCAGTAATGTATGCTTCCTCTATATCACCCTCCTCCTCCTCCTTCCCCTCCTCCTCCTTCACCTCCTTCTTTCTTCCCCTTTCTTCTTTCCTTCTTCACTTCCCCTTTCCCTTTGTTCTAGGGAATGCACTCCACATACATTTTTAATTCAGATTCTGTTTCCTAGGGAATCTATTGCAAGAAAGCCAGATTTAGGATATTGTTAACTGGCCATATTTCTGTTCCAGGGAGTTGAAGATTTATAACATTTCATAAAAGAGCATGTTAGTTTAGAAAACATCTTTGAGTGTGTGTTTTGGTATATTTTAAAAGTAGCAATATAACTAAAAGATACATACTGTTTTCAATCTATGCCATTGTATCAAGTATTTTAGATGACTTCTCCTGAGTTATTTTATTTTTTTATCTTGCTCCACTATGGACTTTGTCCAGGAAGCTGATCTAACTATGTCGATACAGCTCCTGACTCCTATGCTATGAGTTTCAGATTATCTGGACCAATTGGAAGCCCTAGCAGGGGTTGGGAGGGAGGCAGAAGTTGAGGTTAGAGTAAATAGTTATTCCTGTGAATTCTGCTCTGTGAGGTCATGTCAAACTGGCTGTGTCTCTTAATAGGAATGACTACTTCTACATATCCGTTCCCTTCCTTTGTCCTTTGGAGCTTTGATAAGAGCTTGTCAGCTGCTTTCTTGGACTTTTTATATTACACCTTGTGGTATTTCTATATTCCATCTACTCTTGTATAATTGGCATCTAGGAAATAAATCTTGCTCACATTGTTGTAACATGTTGTGCATTTGGCTATTCAGGCTCTGATTGGTACACCTGTCAATATAGGGGCTCTTAAGCCAGTGACCTTGAAGAAGTGATTGAAGTTATAGGAATGTGTGAAATTACATATATTAAGTTAAGGGCAAATTTGCAAGGGCAAATTTAAGACAAATTCAAGGGAAATTTGGTGTTAAACATGACCTGACTAGGATAGAAACCAAATAGTGTAATCGCAAGAATAAGACATGGAGATAATTATGTGGAAAAAATGAAGCAAATGTGTTTTGAAGATAAGGGAATGTTAAAAATGCTATAGCAACAGGAAAAGAATTGAGCTTTGAGGCATGTTCACTTGTTTTTAGCGTCAAAGGCATCATTGTTGACCACGATAAATGCAATTTCAGCAGAGACTGAGGCAAAAACCAGCTAGTCATGAACTGTTTTGTGAGTAGGAGGTGTGAAAGTTAAGAGAAAAAGTGAGATCTACTCTTGTCAAAAACCTAAGCACCTAGAAGAAAAAGAGTCCAGACATGATTAGGATTCTCAGATCCACATTAGAAACTTCCTCAACTGAAGTAATGCGCATCTAGTTTGTCTTTTCCCTCTTGGCCTGGTTTTCTATTGGTCTTTCATTTTTATTAATATTTCTACTAAAAAAGGTAAACTTTGTTGTAATTCTTATGTGTAAAATTTTTATTATCTGTGCCTTTGAAAAATAGTCATGCTATTTTGATTTGTTTCTTATAGGACTAATAAACAAATCACCATTTATATAGTAAAAAAGAAATTATTGCAATTTCAATTTAGCTGTTTCACTTAAAAGTACATCTAATCTAAGAGTTAATTCAATTTTACCACTTGAATAGTCTTGTGTGTATGTGTGTGTGTTGTGTGTAATTAATTTCTTAATGTACAGACTATAGCAAGTAAGTTTCTTTAGTAGTATGTGTGTCCATTGTACAAATTTGTCCTGAGGATTTTTATGTGTTCTCATTTTACTCCTTCTCCTATAAGCATCTAGATACTACCATGTAGTTTCCTAGTGTGTATGTGTGTGTGTGTGTGTGTGTGTATTTCCTAATTGTAACTGTAAAGCTTACTGATTCAATAATAAGTATTCTTATAATTTTATACTATAACAGAATAGTTTACCATAAATTACATAGTTCAAAATACTTCCCTAAGTATTATGAGTATATTCAACTCTACTATTAATAAAGATTTACATACTTCTAGAACTTGAAATTGTCTTTATTGGTATATTGCCTATTCAGGTTTGCAAATAGTTTCAATTTCATGATTTTTTTTCACTACATACCTTATTTCCTTCATAAATTTAAGATATATGTGATTTAAAACTTTCATGTTAGTTTAAACACAAACATTGGGAGAGTAAAACTCTACTCATACTTAAATGTGTTTGCTTTCAGTACCTTTCTCATATGACTGATTTCAGATGTAGGGCTAAGTACATCTAATTCTTTGGACACTTTGCTTTAGCCTAGTAGGGGCTCAAAATGAATGACTGTGTGGAAACCACTTACGCTGAGGAATGAGTGTTTGATATTTCATTTAAGAGGCTCCTGTGGATTTGGCTCCAATTTCCTTTCAGCTTCACCAGTTTTCTTTTTATTGCTCTGCTACAGAGGAAAAAAGACAAGCAGAAGAAAAGGGAAGCTGCACTTAACCATACTGAGAACTTGCTGAGGTTCATCTGTCCTGTGGCAAAGTTATTAAGGAGTCTGTACGATACCTATCTATGGAGAACACACTACCATCAATGGTAAGAGTAGCAATTAGATTTGTCACTATGAACTACTGTAAAACAATGAAAGGCAGGTAAAGAGTGTAACCTACCATGAACAATAAATATTGTCTTTGATGCTGGTGCCTGCTAGGGGCAGAAAGATCAGGATAACAAGAGCTATGCAAATTGTCACATCAGATATAGGAGTAAGAAATGAATATACATCTCTCAGTGGGATATTCCCAATTCCTTATCTCCTTCATGGGCTCTCCAGATCTTCAGTACTTGTCTCTTGCATGTCATCTCCTCTCTCATATCTAGTCAACACCTCAAATTCCATTACCTTTCAATAAAACACTTTTTTCCCCCCTTTCAAAGTTAAGTCTTGGTTCTCATTCGTTTGAACAGCAAAAACATTGAGATATCTTTGCCTAGTCTTTCTTACTCCTCATTTCTTCCTGTACCCTTTTGCGATTTGCCGTTAGAATTAAATCCCTCTGAGTTTAGATGATTAAAATAATTCCTGAACTGTTCTTACAATCTTTACTTTTCTCTCCAATTGATACAAGAAAGCTTAGCAAACTTAATTTTTATAATAGGCCAGGAACTTCTCTTTATTCAAACATCTAGTGAGTATTCGTAATTTCCTAGAGAAGTAAGTGTCAGAGTTCAAACAGCCTGTCATTACTTTTAAAAACTCAAATTGAATGTAGGACTTTGTTCCCACAGATTGTATTGACTTTATATTTGCCTGGAATTTTTTTTTATCTCTAATATGTGGTTAATACTACATGTTTTATCACTACTGACAGAAATCCTCTCTTCCTCTATTTAGTAGAGAAAGTTGCTTTTAATCTTTCCTTATCCATTCTTCACATGTCATCTTGGCCTCAATCTGCATGCTGGTCTGAATTCCCTCATTCATGTCCCATAGTGCATATGAAAATATATTGAGATTATATCTTTATTTCTATTTCTCCAAACTTTAAGTACTAAGGCAGGGGTCATGACTTATATATTTTTGTATCTTCATTATCTTCAAATCTTTGTATTTGCATAATATACAGTACCAAACAAAGATACCCAATTCATTTCATTTCATCAGATAGAATTATGTATGCTATGCACTTTCCCCAACTCTTAAGAAGTGATGTGTAGTTTTGCTCTCTGGTATAACCACTATTCAGGAATATTCACAACCCAGTAATACTATAGATAATGTTTTAGTCAGCCTTTTCATTTCTGTGACCAAAGAAACCTGAAAACAATTTTAAAGGAGGAAAAGTTTATTTTTGGCTCACAGTTTCAAAAGTTTCAGTCCACAGAGCGTCAATACCATTGCTCTGGGCCTGAAGAGAGACAGAACATCATAATGGAAGAGTGTGGAATGGGAAAGCAGCAGAAGACATGACAATCAGAAAAAGCAGAGTGCTCCACTTGTCAGGGACAAAATATATACCCCAAAGACATGCCCCTAGTGACCTGTGTCCTCCAGCCACACCCTACCTGTCCATAGACCCCACCCAGTTAATCCATATCATTGGATTAATGCACTGATTAGGTTAAGGCTCTCACAACCCAATCATTCCGCCCCTACACTTTCTTGTATTATCTCACATATGAGCTTTTGGGAGACACCTCTTCTCTAATCCATAAGAGATGGTATGGATAATGATGATGATGTTAATGGTAGTGGTGGAAATGATGGTGGCAACAGTGTTCACTGTTCCAATTGTGTACTGTGATCATAGAAAAACTACATACATAGTTCTCAAGACTTAATTGTTGGTAACTAGGAAGATCTTGATTCTCTATGTAGACATTATTGGGGGAAATTCTGGAAGTTAATATCATTTTTCACATTGTCATCTTGCTCTGTTTAAATTGCACAGGAAGCTTATTGCTATTCTTAGGCATGTGAGCCTACGAAGCTATGTGTATTAATTCTGTTCTCCAATCAATCTGTTTTATTTTTATTTGCACAGCAGGAATCGGATTAAAATCTAACTTGATGATATATATGGAATAGGCTGTCTACTTCAAATCCACACTTTCCAGGAGTTACAAGTCAATTTGTTGTGAAGGGACCTACTGAACCACTCCAGTGCAAATCTTCTGAAATGGTAAATTGCAGAAAACTAAAGCATCTGGAGAGTGAACCCCCCAGGATGAACTAATAGGAATGACACTAAAATCAATTGATTGCTAATTGGGCAGAAACTGTGCCACCTAACTTTCTGTATTGTTTATATAAATGTGAAAGGGCCTTGTGCTTTATTATGTCAGCTCAGAGAATGTGGTGGATAAGTAAAAACAAAGGAGGAAAAAAATCCTCCAGGGTTATATAACTTAAAGGGAAAATGTGTTCTAACAACAACATAATAGCATTTACCTTAAGATATTTAATTACTGCATTAATTTGTATAGAGACGTCTTATAAGGAAGTAATGAAATATCTCACTAGTTCTAGGCAGTTCACATTTTGGAATATTTTAAACATAAAGTTTACTATTTTTACTTATTTATGAATGTAAGCCTCCAGTCATTTGCCTATATAATCTCTCCCATAAGACACTCTTATAGGCACCTAACTCAAAATCCAACACAGGACTCCATTGATATTCCAAATCAGTATTTTGGTCGGCTTAATATGGAGATAGAATTCAGTTTGATCAATACTCTGAGTTGTTTGAACCTAGATTTTGTCTGCTTATTATGTAATAAGTGATCCTTCAGAGTACTTGCCCTTTCAGTAGAGAAGGCCCACATTTTTTCTAGCCAACTTAAAAATTATCTGGGGATTAAAGTTGCTTGCAGGAGAATCATGAACTGAAAATTTCCCTTTACTTAACGAGTTGCTTTTTCAGGTATATCCTGGGAGGAAATTTTGTAATCAGAAGTTATAAATGTGAGGGTCTTGGGTAGCAATTTTACCATTCTATAGTAAATTGCTCAACCAATTATGTTGCTACCTGCTCTTGCTCCCTGCTCTGTTACCTGTGGAATAAAGTTATGGCCCAGAGGGTCTTAATGTTTTCTTCAGCTTATTTAAACTTTAGATAGGCTTATTCCAGACTATAGTCCTCTGACCTCTTTTTGTAGAGCATTTACTTTGGGAAACTTTCAATTGTAAATTTTTTCTTGGTCCCTTTGAGATGCAAATCTTCCCCCAGCCTTCCTTAAGGACCTGGAGGCTGTCCCTTTGACATGTGGTCAGGAAGGAGCTGCATCCTATTCAGTGTCTCAGAAAGGGTAGGGGCCTAATTTGATAAATTTGATAAATGCCAATAGGTAAAGGCAGATAACCACATTGAGCAACACTTCCCATTAAAAATCCTCCAAGACTTTTCCACTAGCACACTCAGGAGCTGGAAAGTTTTGCATGTGAGTGTGTGTGTGTGTGTGTATATATATATACACACACACACACGCGCGCGCGCGCGCGCGCATGCGCATTATGTGTTTTATCTCAACAGAGTTGAGTTCAATTTCTCCATCCTATTGCACAGCCTTGAAAAAAGTCTCCTCTGCAGTTTATCTCTGGTGAAATTTTTCTTTGATATTTTTCTCCTTTGCACATATAGTTATATTTCATTCCCTATTGTGTTCCACAGAAGTAGCACAACTCATCTGCTTTAAATGTTCCAGATGTATTTATTTTATCTGTTTTAGTTGCCTATTGAAGAGAACTGTGAATTTTTCCAATGGTAGTTTTCTCTGATTTTCCCCCTTAAGTAATAGGAACCCTTATGTTTACTAGCACATTTAGCTTTCCGTAGTACATACATTATTTCTTGGCCCCTCCTGTTAAGTATTGAAAAATGACTAAGTTCTGGATAATAAGATATAAGAAATAACATGAAAAAATTCTAGAAGGTGTCTTTAATGAAGGGTAAATTCTATTCTTTATCTGGAACACAGAAAGAGCTATTGGAGTTCAACTAGCCTTATAAACGCAGGGAGGATGGCAGAATGTCATGTTAGGATTCTGGACCCTTGATGACCATCACATTGCCATACCAGCAAAGAGTACAGCTTATATAGACATATGAAACAGCTTTGCTTTAGCCACATAGTTTTTTTTTGTTTTTATGTCATCCACAAGTCAATTTAATTCTAACTACTTTCTAGTTTTCCAGACTTATTATGGTGTATTTCTTATTCTTCTTTGATAACTACAATGGGATTTTAATAATAATCTAGAAATAACAACAGTTTTTTTGACACAGATTTTACATTCTGTTTGTGATATTATTTCCTAGTAATTTTATGCTTTTTTGTTCTATAGTCAAGTAGGTCCTTTTATATAATATCTTTTAATTAGTAACCATACATACATAATTATTACTTTATTGTTATATCACCATTGAATTATTATTATTATTGTTAATTCTGATAGATTTCAAGTTAATATATTTAATATAAGACAGACACTTTAACAACTTTAATTTGTATTTTACTATCAGTATCTCTTATTTATGGTTTTGTATTGACTAGAATTAATTTTTGTGATGATGGTGAATGGTATTGGAAACAAACTTTTTCTTCTTATTATTACTGATTATGATATTTTCTGTTTACTTAAATGATCTTAATGCCAGGCGCAGTGGCACACACCTGTAATCCCAACAGTTTGGGAGGCTGAGACAAGAGGATCACGAGTTCAAAGCTAACCTCCACCAAAAAAAAAAAAAAAAAAAAAAAAAAGGCATTAAGCAATTCAGTGAGGCCCTGTCTCTAAATAAAATACAAAATAGGCTGGGGATGTGGCTCAGTGGTCGAGAGTGCCCTGAGTTAAATCCCCAGTACCCTCCCCCATAAAAAAAGGATCTTAATCATTAAGCATTCTTCCATTTCTGCTTTACCAGAATCTTAATTAAAAGGGCATTAGTAATACAATCTATATTGTTTGGGCATCTATTGATATGATCCCACCTATTATAGTTTTCTTACTTAGCCTTCTCTTGGTATATATATTAGCATAATCTTGATTACTGTATAAATCTCATTTAAGTGAGATAAAATTTTAAATGTCATTCTGAGTAAAGTTTTCTATCACTTTACTTGAGATATCTGCATGTATTTCAAAAGAGATTTTGTAATATACTACTTTATTAATATAAGTAATTTTACTACTTTCCACTATCCCAACGTAGCACACAAATACATACATACACACAGGGCTCATTTCATTTCTTAGTAAACATGATCCGAACTAAGGAATCCTAAACATTATTCAATTATTTTTATATTCTGTGATTATTTTTGTCATTTTCACCCACTTTTATAATAACACTCATAGTATATTTTATGTTTAAATGGTTCAACATTAGCACTATGCCTTTGAAGTCACAAGTTTCTTGTTGATAGCCAATGGCATACATTATCTAGTTTACTGGGTAGCATGCTTTATACAACTATATATGTTTCATTAATACATGAATCAAAATTTGCCAGACATTTTAACACATTTTTCTTTCTTTATCTTTTTCCCCTTTGTTTTGCTGCCTTTGCATTTGGAGAAAAAAATTCTAAGGCATCTAGTATTTTTGTTATATTGAAAGTAACCTCTTTTTGTGTTGTGTTTCCTGCCTGAGTTCTCATGACAATCTAAAACTTATGTTTTCAATACAGTAATTTTGCCAAGACTTATCTATCATGGCTCTCTTCATCAGCTTTGCAAAAGTCTGGCAGGTCCTTTGATCTGCTTAAATAAATTCTCTTTTTTAATTGACTGAGAGTTTTATCTTTAATATATTGATTTTTTAGAAAAATGGAGCAACATTATTATATTAGTGCTAAATATATGAGTTTTGCAGTCTGACCATCTTGTTGTAAATTACAACTTGACTGTTCACAAGTTCTACGACCCAGGAAAGCTTTCATAACCCTGGTGCTTCAGTTTTCTAAGTACAAGGTGAGTCAGTGTAGACATCATGGATTTATTGTTAACATGGAAAGCAGTCTCAACTATTTAAAAAACCTGGCCCAGGTGAGAGTAATGCCTTTCCAAATGTTAATTGTTTTAATCATGTCATTTCCATCTCTCCTTTTTCCCCCCTGTTCTTTCTGGGTATCTTCTTGAAATTTTTAAGATTTAAAAACTACTGATTCGATTTTCTCAAGTCACTAACTTTCTTTAGTAAATCCAATGTATATTTTACTCAAACTTCTGCAATTTAAGTTTTATTGCAATCCTTTCTAATCTCACCTAGATCCTTTTTCATCTCAGTCTATTGACTTTATGTATCATTTTCTTCTTTTTATTTTTTTTGAGTCAGTCTGTTCTTTCCTTATAACATTATTGCTCTATTTAATAACGTTTTGGATTTAGCAGTTTTTTCCTTGATCTATAGGAAAGCCTTGGCTATACCTAGTATTTGCTAGTCAACAGGAAGTGGTGATTTCTTTTGTCTCTGAAAATTGTCCTTTGACATGTGGCTTCAAATATTATTAATTAATATTAAATATAAATCCTGAAGGTGTGATGCCTAAAGGGAACCTCTCCCCAAATTAGAATTTACAACTGGCCTGCTTTTGTAACTCTATGAAGAATTAAATGACAGCTTTTTCTGAACAAAAAGAGAGCCAGGTAAAAACTACAACCTGAAAAATGCACTGTTATAAAATATCTGTCTTTGCCCTGAACAAGTGCCTTAATTTGTAGAACTATATTCACCAGGAAAGATTTTATCCATATGTGTAACAACAGCATATTTCATGTTGCATAGTTAAACTTAATACTTCTCAATGAGGACGATCCAGTATTCTAGTGAGATTAAAAAAAAAAAAAATTGGTTCCTGTACGGTAATGGGAAGGTTGGCTATTTTATAGATTCAAATGGAACCTTAGGATCCTGAACAAGATAGTATTTGATTAATTACTTACTAATACTATGTCACACACCAAACCAAACTGACAAATTTTAACTTACCATATTGCATAATGGTAATCGGGACTAGACTCAGATGAGCCGCTCTTTATTATTTTGCCCAGGATTCATCAAGTTTCTACAGACATCTACTACTTCTGCTGGATTCCAAATAATCTGCCATACCCTCAGTCAGAGCAGCTCATTTCTGTTGCATATTCTCTCATTGTTCATCAGCCTGACCAGTGCTAGTTTACCTGATAGTCACAGTGGATTAAAGACAGCAAGGAAGGTGTTGATTCTTCTTGAGGCTTGGGTTTTAAACTGGCACTCTGTTAATTCTGCTGGATAATAATGGCAAAAGCAAGTCATGAGGCTCACCGAGAGTCAAGGAATGAGAAAAGAAAATTCACTTCTTGAATGGAAAAGATGCTCTGTCATCTTGTTACAGGCCTGCACATAAAGAGAGGCCACGAATTGAGGATATTTTGCAACCAATCTATCACAATGGGAATGCTAAGAAATGTTTTCTAACATTTTATTGTGGTAAAGAGAATGATTAATTTTCTCAGTTTGATTTGTAATTCTTAGTTACTTTCTTTCCAGAATTAATATAGATTAATTAGTGTTGTCGTGACTTTTATATTCTTTATTGCTTCAGACCATTTAAAAGGATGATTTATGTCAGAGACTGGTAGCCACATGCCATTTATAGTCATAAAAACGCCAATATGTCTGTTATTGAGTACTTATTTGATTCTATGTATGGACACAATACTATAAAAGTCCCATATTCTTGCAACAATTTAACAGCTTGAAAGAAAATTTCAATATGTTGATAAACATAGTTGGTTCAATCTTGAGTCTCTATGACTTGATCACAGTAAGACTTGACTACTTAGAGACATCTAAAATGTCTTGACCTGATGCTGAATTATCTTGACTTTAAATTGTGTACCTTAAGCTCCAACTGAACCCAAACTTTTAAATTTTCAAGACACCTAGAAATCAAGAGAAAATTTCTAGAATATGTTTTGTCTTATCATCCTTTGGCAAACTTATTTTGACCAGGTAGTGATCAGAGATTAAAAGAAAAAAATCAAGCAAACTTTTATAAAGAATATATTCAAGAAACCCCAAATAGAAAAAGCAAGTACATTGATGTTAGTTGTATTTGTTTTTCCCATTACTGTTTGACTTTTGGCAAATTAATTGACTTGTCTGAAACTCGGTTGCCCATTTGAAAACACTGTTCTGAGAATTAATGGGATTCGTATATAAAGTGATAATGATACCTGAATCATAGTAGGTAAGAAATAACTCCTATTATTCATTTTTTAAAAAATTTAAATTTGTTTTAATTAGTTATGCATGACAGTAGAATGCATTCATGCACTTTGATATATCATACATAGATGGAATATAATTTATTTTTCTGAGTGTACATGTTGCAGAATCATATTGGTCATGCAGTCACATATAAATATACAGTAATAATGTCTGTTTCATTCTACTGTCTTTCCTGTCTCTACATCCCCTTCCCTTCCCTGTCATCACTTCCCTCTACCTAATCTAAGGTAATGATATTCTTCCCTAGTACCTCCTGCCTTATTGTGAATTAGCATCTGCATATTAGAGAAAACATTCAGCCCTTGGTTTTGTGGGGTCATCTTATTTTGCTTAGCATGATATTCTCCAGCTACAACCATTTACTGGCAAATGCCATAATTTCACTCTTCTTTAAAGCTGAGTAATATTCCATTGAGTATATATACCACATTTCTTTATCCATTCCTCTATTGAAGGACACCTAAGTTGGTTCCATAGTCTAGCTATTATGAATTGAGCTGCTATAAACTATGATGTGGCTGTGTCACTTCAGTATGCTGATTTTAAGTCCTTTGGGTAAAAACCAAGGAGTTGGATAGCTGGGTCAAATGGTGGTTCCATTCTCAGTTTTCTGAAGAATCTCCATACTGCTTTCCATAGTGGTTGCAACAGTTTGCAGTCCCGCCAGCAATGTATGAGTGTACCTTTTCCCCCACATCCTCACGAACATTTATTGTTGCATATATTCTTGATGATTGCATTCTGACAGGAGTGAGATGAAATCTCAGAGTAGTCTTGATTTTAATTTCTCTAATTGCTAGAGATGTTAAAGACTTTTTCACATATTTGTTGATCAATTGTATTTCTATGAATTGTCTGTTCAGTTCCTTAGCCCATTTATTGATTGGGTTATTTGTTTTTTGGTATTAAGTTTTTTGAGTTCTTTGTATATCCTAGAGATTAATGCTTTATCAGAGGTGCATGTGGTAAAGATTTTCTCCCAATCTGTAGGCTCTCTCCTCACATTATTAATTGTTTCCTTTGCTGAGAATCTTTTAAATTTGAATCCATCCCATTTATTGATTCTTGATTTTACTTCTTGCGCTTTAGATGTTTCATTAAGGAAGTCAGATCCTAGGCTGATGTGGTGCAGATTTGGGCCTATTTTTACTTCTATTAGGCGCAGGGTCTCTGTTCAAGTGCCTAAGTCTTTGACCCACTTTGAGTTGATTTTTGTGCAGGGTGAGAGATAGAGGTTTAATTTCATTCTGCTACATATGGATTTCCAGTTTTACCAGCATCATTTGTTGAATAGGCTCTTTTCTCCAGTGAATGTTTTTGGCACCCTTGTGTACTATGACATAACCATACTTATGTGGATTGTCTCTGTCCTCTATTCTATACCATTGGTATACAAGTCTGTTTTGGTGCCAATACCATGCCATTTTTTGTTACTATATCTCTGTAGTATAGTTTAAGGTCTGGTATTGTGATGCTTCCTGCTTCACTTTTCTTGCTAAGGATTGCTTTATCTATTCTGGGTCTCTTATTTTTCCAAATAAACTTCATAATTTCTTTTTCTATTTCTATGAAGAATGTCATTGGGATTTTAATAGGAATTGTATGAAATCTGTATAATGTTTTTGGTAGTACAGCAATTTTGACAATATTAATTCTGCCTATCCAGAAGCATGGTATATCTTCCCATCTTCTGAGTTTTCCTTCAATTTCTTTCTTTAGTGTTCTGTAATTTTCATTGTAGAGGTCTTTCACCTCTTTTGTTAGACTGATTCCCAGTTTTTTTTTTTTTTTGAGGCTATTGTGGATGGAGTAGTTTTCCTAATTTCTCTTTCAGTGGATTCATTACTGATATATAAGAATGCCTTTGATTTATGGGTGTTGATTTTATATCCTGCTACTTTGCTGAATTCATTTATTAGTTCTAGAAGTTTTCTGGTGGAATTTTTTGGATCTTCTAGATATAGAATCATGTCATCAGCAATAGAGATAGGTTGAGTTTTTCTTCACCTATTTGTATCTCTTTAATTTCTTCCTTTTGCCTAATTGCTCTGGCTAAAAGGATGATGTTGAATACAAGTGGTGAAAGAGGACATTCTTGTCTTGTTCCAGTTTTTTCTCCATTTAGAATGAAGTTGGCCTTGGGCTTAGCATATATAGTTTTTACAATTTTGAGGTATGTTGCTACTATCCCTAGGTTTTCTATTGTTTTGAACATAAAGGTGTACTGTATTTAGTCAAAGGCTTTTTCTGCATCTATTGAGATGATCATATGATTCTTGTTTTTAAGTCTACTAATATGATGAATTACATTTATTGATTTCCATATGTTGCATCCTTTGGATGAATCCCACTTGATTGTGCTGCACTATCTTTTAAATATATTTTTGTATGAGATTTGCCAGAATTTTATTGAGATTTTTTGCATTTATGTTCATCAGGGATATTGGTCTGAAGTTTTCTTTCCTTGATGTGTCTTTTTCTGGTTTTGGTATAAGGGTAATACTAGCCTCATAGAATGAGATTGGAAGGGTTCCCTCCTTTTCTGTTTCATGTAATACTTTGAGGAGTATTGGTGTTAATACTTCTTTGAAAGTCTTGTATAACTTGGCTGAGAATCCATCTGGTCCTGGGCTTTTCTTGGTGGGTAGGCTTTTGATGGCATTTTCTATTTCATTACTTGAAATTAATCTGTTTATGTCATGTATGACCTCCTCATTTAGTTTGGGTAAGTTATATGCCTCTAAAAATTTGTCAATGTCTTTAATATTTTCTATTTTATTAGAGTATAAATTTTCAATATAGTTTCTAATTATCTTCTGTATTTCAGACATGTCTGTTTTTATATTTCCTTCTTCATCTTGTATTTTAGTAATTTGAGCTTTCTTTTTGTCTTTGTTAGCATGACCAGGGGTTTATCTATTTTTTTTATTTTTTTCTAAGAGCTAACTTTTTGTTTGTCAATTTTTTTCAATTGTTTTTTTTTTTTGTTTGTTTCAATTTCATTAATTTCAGCTCTGATTTTAAGTATTTCTTGCCTTCTAATGCTTTTGGTGTTGATTAGTTCTTCTTTTTCTAGGACTTTAAGATGTAGTCTTAGGTCATTTATTCATTGACTTTTTATTCTTTTAATGAATGCACTCAATGCAATAAACTTTCCTCTTAGTACTGCCTTCAGAGAGGGTCCCAGAGATTTTGATATGTTACATCAGTGTTCTCCTAAGAATTTTTTTTATTTCGTCCTTGATTTCTCCTACTATTCATTCATCATTCAATTGTGTATTAGTCTCCATTTGTTAAAGTAGCTTCTATTTTTAATTTTATCATTGATTTCTTATTTCATTCCATTGTAGTTTGATAGAATGTAGGATATTATCTCTCTTTCTCTCTCTCTCACACACACACACACACACTCTCTCTCTCTTTTGTATTTACTAAGAGTTGCTTTGTGTCTAGATATGGTCTATTTTAGAGAAGGAGTCATGTGTTGCTGAGAAGAAAGTATATCTACTCATTGATGGATGAAAAATTCTACATATGTGTTAAGTCTAAATTATTGATTATATTCTTTAGTTCTATAGTTTTCTTAGTTTTTTCTTTGAATATCTATTCAGTAGTGAGAGAGGTGTGATAAAGCACCAGTATTATTGTATTGTGTTCTATTTGATTCTTGAAATTGAGAAGGGGTTGTTGGATGTACATAGATGCTCCATTGTTTGGGGCATAAATGTTTATAACTGTTATGTCCTGCTTATATATACTTCCTTTAAGAAGAATGAAATGTCCTCCTTTGTCTCTTTTGATTTACTTTGGTTTGAAGCCTACTTTATCTGAAATGAGAATTGAAACCCCTGCTTGTTTACACAATCAATATGAGTGATAAATTTTTTCCCATCCTTTCACCTTCAGCCTGTGGATGTTTTTGCCCATGAGGTGAGTCTCTTGAAGACAGCATATTGTTGGGTCTTGCTTTTTAATCCAATCTGCCAGTCTATGTCTTTTGATTGATGAGTTTAGGCCATTGACATTCAAGGTTATTATTGAG
The DNA here is from genome assembly GCF_047511675.1 of Marmota flaviventris. Taxonomy (NCBI): domain Eukaryota; kingdom Metazoa; phylum Chordata; class Mammalia; order Rodentia; family Sciuridae; genus Marmota; species Marmota flaviventris. The sequence continues at coordinate 93,848,103 of NC_092503.1, read as the reverse complement.
ATATGATTTTTATTCCCTGTCATTTTGATTTATTTCTGCTTTTTGATTTGTCTTAGTTTCTCATTTGGTTGAATGTCACTTTAGTGTAGATCCACCCTTTCCTGGTTTTCACTTTTTTTTTTTCACTTCATCCTCATGGAATATATTGTTGTGAATGTTCTGTACTGTAGGCTTTCCAGTTGTGAATTCTTTTAATTTTTGTTTATCATATAATGTTTTAATTTAATCTTCAAATCAGAAACTTAATTTTACTGGATATAAAATTTGTGGTTGGCATCCATTTTCTTTCAGAGCTTGAAATATATTATTCCAGCACTTCTTAGCTTCGAGTGTCTGGGTTGAGAAAGTAGTTGAGATCTGAGTTGGTTTCCCCCTACATGTAATTTGATTTTTTTCTCTCACAGCCTTTAAGATTTTATCTTTATTCTCTGTGTTAGTCATTCTCATTATACGTTTCTTGCTGTGGGTTTGCTGTAATTTTGTACATTTGGGTCTGTAAGCCTCTTGTATTTGATTTTCTTTTTCTTTCTTTAGGTTTGGGAACTTTTTTTCTATTATATAATTCAAAAGTTATATCTCTGTTCCTTCATCTATTCCAATAACTTTTAAATTTGGTCTTTTAATGTTATCCTATAAATCTTGCATGTTCTGTTCATGGTTTCTTACCATCTTCTCTGCATGTTCAACTCTGCTTCATGATTACATATTTTGTCTTCATTGTTTGAGGTTCTATCTTCCAAGTAGTCTCTTTGTGATGCTTTCTATTGAATTTATAATTTGGTTTACTCATTCCTTCATTTCAAGGATTTCTGCTTATTTCTCACAATCTTTAACTCTTTATTTTCTTTCATTTCCTGTTTTTTTCTTTGATTTAATTCCTTATACTATACTTCACATATCAATTTAACTATATACAATGTGAATTCCTTCTTGGATATTTCTTCTACTGTGTTATCAGTGACTTCTGTTGTTGAAACATCTTGGTTGGTTTGGGATGCTTTATTCCCTTGTTTTTTTTTTTCACATTGTTAGTGTGATTTCCCATCTAAAAGTATGGATCTATGGTAGAATAAATTCTACCCTGTAGACCTACAGTGTCCCTGAAGGTTTCCAGTGCTTTGCCTTTACTGGTGAGACAAATGTCAACAACACCCAGTTTACACAATATATAACCTTAAATCTAACTCCCACTAAGGCATCTATTGCTTTCTCATATTAAACTAAAATGATGAGTTCAATAACTATCTGTAGTACAAACAGAATATTTATTAAAATGATTTACAATTCAAATGGTGGATGAAAGAACAGTGGTAATGTAGTAAGGAATATTTGTGAGGGACTAAGAGAAAAGCTAGATGCAAAAATTCACAGGAAGAGTGGAAGAGAAACTGACAGAGATTGACTGTTGGTTGGAGAAAATTTGGAAAGAAAATCCAAGAAAACAGACAAGAGAGAAGAAGAATACAAACAAAGAGAAAAAATTTAAAGACATAAGAATATAACAAAAATGCAAAACACCATCCATATATCACTGTCCTCCACACACTGATGCACAGAAAACATCCTGTTCCAAAATGCTCACCACCTCTAGCAATCAGAGAAATGCAAATTAAAACCACTCTAAGATACCATCTCCCTCCAGTAAGAATGGCAGCCATTATGAAGTCAAACAACAACAAGTGCTGGCGAGGATGTGGGGAAAAGGGTACACTTGTACATTGCTGGTGGGACTGCAAATTGGTTTAGCCAATTTGGAAAGAAGTATGGAGATTCCTTGGAAAGCTGGGAATGGAATCACCATTTGACCCAGCTATTCCCCTTCTTGAACTATATCCAAAAGACCTTAAATGAGCATACAACAGGGACATAGCTACATCAATGTTCATAGAAGCACAATTCACAATAGCTAGGCTGTGGAACCAACCCAGATGCCCTTCAATAGATGAATGGATAAAAAAATGTGGCATTTATACACAATGGAACATTACTCAGCACTAAAAAATAGCAAAATCATGGCATTTGCAAGGAAATGGATGGCATTAGAGCAGATTATGCTAAATGAAGCTAGCCAATCCCTAAAAAAAAAAACAAATGCAGAATGTCTTCTTTGATATAAGGGAGGTGACTCAAAACAGAGCAGGGAGGAAGAGCATGAGAAGAAGATTACCATTAAATAGGAATGAGAGGTGCTTGGGAATGGGAGAGAGAAGGGGAATTGCACAGAAGATGGTAGGAGACCCTCATTGTTATGCAAAATTACATATAAGATGGTGTGGAGGGGGGAGAAAAAGAGAGAGAGAGAGAAATGTGTCACAGTAGATTGGGTAGAAAGAGGTGATGGGAGGGGAGAGAAGGGGCTGGGGGATAGGAAGGGTAGCAGAATACAATAGACACTAGTATGGCCCTATGTATAAACGTGGCTGTATAACCAATGTGATCCTGCAATCTGTACATGTGGAAAAATAAGATTACGTGCCCCATTTGAATCAAATGTATGATATGTCAAGATCATTGTAATGTTTTGAGCAACTAATAAAAAAATTTTCAAAAAAGAAAACATCCTGTTCCAAATATGGTAGAAAGATTAGTGAACTAAAAAATAAAATAAAATAAAATAAAATATATCTTTCTGGAAAGTTAAACTTTCTCTGTCAGTATTCAACAGTTTGTCAGCCCTGTCTCTGACATCTCTCAGGATCACCAAACCTAGATCAGCCCTCTCAAACCCAGTCTCTGTCCCACCGAACTGGGCTTTAGATACCTCAGGCACAGCCATGCTGCAGTCCCAAGATCTCAATGCTGCTCCTACTTGCAGAGAGACCACCAGGGATACACTCATGCAAAGGAGCAACCCCAAGATGTTGCAGTAAGACACGGGCCACCAGCACTCTTATCAAGAAGGCCCCAGGTTCCTCCAAACCCCGCAGACACCCTCACACTGGACATGCAGGTCTCAGCTGGAGTCTCCAGACAGAGGATCTTGTGGTGGTAAATCTGGTGGCATCCAGGCCCCTGGCCCTGGCTGGTGTCCCCCAAAATGGGTGTAGCCACATGCAGCCAAAACTGGAGTCTTCCCCGAAGCAGTTCTTTAGGTTGTGGTAGCAGCAATAGTGGAGGTGGTTGTTGGCAGCAGGCAGTGGGTCTGCAGTAGCAGCTGCTGCAGTGGCAGCTGTAACTACAGCTGTGGGGGCAGTGTCACCAGAGGATCTCTGGGGGTCAGCAGCAGTGTTGGTTTCAGTTGCATCTGTGGAAGTGGTTTCTTCTTTGGTGGCAACACCTAGAAAGAAACCTCCAGGCAACCTGAGGCTGGCAGCAGCAATGGTGGTATTGGTGCAGGCAGAGGTTGATTGAGAGGAGGTTTCTGGTTAATCGGCAGCAACCATGGAGGTAGTGTTGGAATTCACATCTGTGATAACCCAGTCATCCCAGGAGAAGAGACCTCTGGGCACAGCAGCAGTGTCTGTGGCAGTGGCATTTGCCAACTCCTATTATTCTAAATGTTGCATTGATTGAGACTCCCTGGAGTTAGCACAATCAATTACAAAATTATGACTGTATTTTCCTCCTCTTTTCCCTCCTCATTTTTTGTTGTTTCTGTTAAATCTTCCAAACAGTTATGAGTGAAATAGTTTTTAGAGTCACGTAGTCATAGATGTTTTCCCAAAATAAAATTATACAAAAGTGGCCATTTTCCCCAAATATACAAAATATGTCAATTTCCAAGTGCTTATAGAGTAATAAGAGAATTAAGAGGGAATAGTTTATAACAAAGAGTTAATAAAATGCTAGGATAATCAGCTTGCAGTATCTACTTCAGTTTCTAATTTTATCTCTCAAAATTGTAAGTGCATAACACCCAGATACTAAATAGTCAAGTAATTCATTAGTGATTGGGTGTTTAAATTAAGACATGATTGAGCTCTACCTTAGTATTGATGCATAATTAACAGCTAAACAACAGTGATGTAAGTTTAGGTGAGAGGTTAGTGAAATATTTCTGTTGGAAAGCAAAACAATAAAGAGTCTTAAAAAAACAAACAAAACAATAAAAAGAAAAAAACCCTGTTATATTTTAGCAGTCAGCAAAATTTTAAGAAAAAATAAATTCCCTAAGAGTGGAGCAATCTTCAGGTCAGTGAATTTACCATTTCATTATTACAAAGCACTTTTGAAAGAGGGTTATTGAACTGATGCTTATTTAAGGTCTTACATAACAATTTTTGCTTTTTAAAAAGGCCAGTTAAGGACAAAATCTAATGAAATGTCGCAGTGGCACTTGGCTTCTGTGAAAATCATATTCATGGCACCCTGACTCATCCAGAACACAACTGTAGGTTCCTGGGTAAGACAGGCCTCTTTGGCATCTGTCACCCATATCACTCTCTAGGAAACATGCGCTAACCCAAAGTTCTTAAACAGGTGCTAGAGTGTTCAATTAAGAGTCCACCAAATTAGATGCAACACTATATAGGCTGACAGAAGCAAAATAAGTTAAAAGTGCTGCAAAGATTAAAACCACAGCAAAGAACACTTACGAAAGCTTTCCTTGCAATACTTGATGTTTGTAAGAAAAGGTTTGCTAATGGACTGTGTATTCTGTTTAAGAAAGCAAAAAAAAAATGAAAATAATCACATACTGCATGATTTAACTATTCAATTTTCAAAATAATTATTTAGAATATACCCTTGAGATTGCTGAAAAAAATGAGGTACTCTTTTATGTATGTAATTTAATTTTTGAACAATCTAAAGATATTTAGTCTAATGAAGGTTTCTTGCATGCTCCCATGAAATTTATTTGTCCCACCTTTTATTTTTTGAGGGGAAATGTCGCGTGAAATTAACACCACAATAACAACACTCGGTAAGTTCTGAGATGTTCTATTAAATTGGGACCACTATTCAGTTGAGCCAATGTCATATAAGGAAAGTTTTTAAAGATATCTTCCTTTCACCCAAAACTGATGCTGACATGAGCTCTGCCCCCTTATTCTTTTCTGCTATCTCTTTCCCTTCATACTAATTCTGCCACCCTACCCTTTATCCCTCTTCTCATTCATGTGTTCTGCATGCCACATCCAGTCTCTCTTGCATTATTCTTGATAGCTGCCTTTCTAATGATTGAGAATGAAGCCTCACTTGTTCTCTCCCGGTGTCCCCTGTAGACGCATCCTTACAGCACAATGAATACAGGGGAGTAAATGACTTCAGTGTAAGCGATACAATAAAGCAGATGGTTCAGGTAGTCTAGTTAGACATTTACAAAAAAAACCTGGGAATCTAGGAAATTCTTGAAACTACTCTCCATACCAGAAAACAAAGGTAAAGAAAGGAATTTTGATTAAACACTTCAGTGGGGTTGTAATGAGGGATAGTTTTCTTTGAAGAAGCTATCAGCTTGTTATAGAGATTGACCACAGAAACCCCACTTTTCTTTTCTCATCTCTATGGAATAGTTTCACGTTGTAAGACACAAATTAAATACAAGGAAATATTGTAAGAGTAGGGGGATGAGAAACCAGGACAAGTCATCTATAATTACTTCATAAAGTAGAATTGGTATAGAAACTAAAGGGAATACGTAGAAAAACTTAGAGTGATTCATGGCATTTCACATCATTGCTTTAAAGGGAATCAATCAATCTGGGGGGTTTAGAAAGAAAAAGCTAGTCAGTTCTATCTTTGCAAGATAGCTAAAACCAACCAAACAACTAACCAATGAAACAATGAAAATTGGATAAGGGACTGTCTTAATTTTTATTTTATTCTTGTTAATATTAACATCCAAATAGGGATATAAAATGCCACAGTCCGGCTGCAGCAAAATAACGGGGGGGGGGGGGGGGGGGGGGCGGTGACGAGCAACTTGTGTACATTGATACAGCAGGAGTGGGAGCCATTTATTGTAGGACAGGAAGGGTATATATATATTCCACACAGCTTATCTTAATTAACATAAACTAGATACAGATACAGCAGTCAACCAATAAGGAATCTCCACACTTAATGGCTCGCTGGCATTACTTCACAAACCACTCCCTCTGCAAAATGCCAGGCGCCATCTTGTCTTGTTTACAGACTCTAGCAATGAAAGTTGACAAGTAGATATATAATATGTTAAACTGATGAAGACATGTTGTAAGACAAAAGAGTTTTTAGGGCCCCAGTTCAATTTTTAAAAAGATTGTTAACTTTACTCTTGCTATTTTAAATTCTTAAACTGCATATTGGTTTTTTTGTTGTTGTTAAATATCATTGTTAACATTAATGTTTGTTATATTTTTATATGTTATATTATAAGCATTTAATATATTCAAAAGTATACATAAACACAAATATATATGGTACAACATGAAATCTTTAGGAAATACTACAGTATTTAATCTTCAGAAAATAGTACAAACATGAATTTTCAGAGAAAAAAGAAATAATTTCTGCTTAAAGAAATGTTACAATTCTTTACCAAAGTTTAAAAGAAAAGCTACTTCACTGAATGATATCAATCTGCTTTGAATAAACTTATTCTTAGGCAATTGATATAAACTGACATTCTTATTGATATAATTTATTGGATAATAGGATAACATGATTATATAGTATCAAATGTACCCTTAATATTTACCATAGTTCTTGGCTTAAATAAATTTCACACTTTTATTTTTAATTCAATTTTTATTGTTCAAAAATGAACAATAGTGCTATTTAATGCAGTTTCCTATGTATTTGGTCACTGACATGAATTTGCCTTTAGTGATGTTGTGAATACCATTCAAGAGCATGGCTTTCACAGATAATACATTGTTTATATAATCATATAGTCTATTTTTCCTGAAATACAGTAACAATCACTATTTTAAGAGATAAGTAAAAATGGGGTTAACTTTTGCTCTTGCAAACCTTATAGATTTATTTGGGGTATTACAAAGTAGGGGCAAGCATATCCAACCAGCTCAACTAATTAATATTAAAAATTAGAAGTATAGATGAGTGAATGATTAACAAAATATATATAATTGACTACTAAAATTTAATGATATTGAAGAGGATTTATATGAACAGATAAAGAAATGAAACTAAGATATTAATTGAAAAACCAAGTGTCAGAGTAATATGTAAGGTGTTTTTGACAAGAAATAATGAATGAAGAAATAGTTACATAATCCACATGAAATGTATATTTAATTTTAAGGCACCATAATAAGACATTGAGGTTACTAAAGACTTATAAACAAAATACCAGTGGCACTGAGGTTTCTTCTCCCGATTCTTGGTCCCCTGACACATACTGCTTCATAAACCATTCTCTATTTTGAATTTCAATTTGCCTCCCTTTATAATTTTTTTAACTTATGTTTTGACCCTATATGGAATAAGATAATTATTAGTTTTAATTGCTTTATATTTTATAATAAACAGGTAGATACTTTATTATTCATTTATGAGTTCCTCATTTTCCATCAGCATCATTTCTAGGATTACTCCATCCTAATGTGTTTACCTCTGGTTCACTCAGTTTCACCACTCCATAATATTGTGCCAACGTATATTAATTTTCTCTACTGCTCTTAATGTATGTTTCTATTGTTTCAGTTTTATGCAGTTATGAACAATGATATTAAATATCCTTATGCATTATGCTTGGTAGTTATATACAAGACCAAACAGTTAAATTCTTGGTCTAGAATTGTGCATGTAGGTAACTTTATAAAATAAAATAAAGAGGCTGTATGTTTCTCCTAGTAGTATATAAGCTACTGTTACTTGTTACTGTTAATTAATTTTTTATATGTACTGCTTGTTAACAGACCTTATTGTAGCTTCTATTTGCCTCTGAATTTAAACATTTCTTTTTTCAGTTTTTCTATTAATTGGTTTTATTTATTTGTTCTGATCTTCATGACAGCTGGAAAATAGCCATTTGTTGTTTTCATATGTCTCCCAATTATGGCTTATTTTTCATTTTTCTGTATAAGATATTTTGTGAAGTAGAGAATCAAAATTATAGCATAATCAGATGTATTTATTTTAAAGATTCCTATTAAAGATTTTGGGCTTCTGTATCCTATATAGAGATACTCTCCTATATTCTTCAGAAACTCTGAATGTCTGTCATCTTATTCTGAATTCAGAGAAAGGGTATCTTAGTATCTTGAAAATTCTACTGTTCTTAGTTGATAATTTAATTGAACTAGAATTTATTGTTATATGATGGGTTCAGTTTTTACATTTTTATTTTTTATTAGAATAACCAATTTTCCAAACCTCAGTTAGCAAATTATGTCTATTGTTTCATTTTTCCATGAATCTGTTTCTGTTCTGATACTGTATATTGTTTATTACTATAAGTTTTATTATGTATAATGGTGTTATGGGCCAGGCTATATGGGCAATGACCAAACAGACTCCATTATACCCTGAAACTCCATATTATGTAAGAAATGCTTCTCCCATGGGAAAGCCCTGCCTCTGTACCCATTAATAGTTACCTAGCATAGCATACTTGACAACACAAAATAGCAATTCTTATACAATGTAAAATTGTTCTTTGGTTTCTATTTTTCTTGGGCAATGTACCTTGTCAGAGATTGTCTAGATGCTTTCTTGAGTAACCATTAAGTAAATCTTGCTTTCTTAAGTAATCATTCTCTAACTTGTACTGAACCAGGGTCATTTTGATCCACTTCCTTTCTGTTTGCTTGCTGCTATGCCAACCTGGAAATTCCTGTGGGAAAATACCAATGTACCCATTGTATAGTTTCACTAACTGCCCAATTCAGCTTCTGTACTTGCTCGCTTGCAGCTACATCAGCCCAGATGTGGTTTTTGCTTTTAAATATCCTAAAATTCTCAGGCTTGGGGCTGTTCCTTGAAGAGACAGTTATGGGTCGTGTGGGAAGCAATTGCCTACCAGCTGGCTAAATACTCTTCAATTTGGACAAAACTGAAAATTGGTGTGTTTTCTGAGCGACCTGCCTCACATAAAGGGTAATTCACTCTACCAATTTGCTTTTCTTTTCCAAAAGAAATAGAAATCCACTTAATTTTTCACTAGAATTGTATTAAAAGCATACATAACTATATGTATTTTTATTACTACCTATATATAAATTTAGGTTGAATGATATATTTATAATATTAAACTTTCCTATTCACTACCTATTCACAAACATATTCTCCTCTTTTTATGTCTTTCTATTATCACCAAAAATTTCATCATATTTATGTTGTATTTTCATACTTATTTATAGATGTTTTACATATTTACAAATGATATTTTAAAGTTTACTTTTATAAAGTTTTGGTTCTAAAATACACAAATACAATTTGTTTTTAGCTAATTGTCTTCAGCAAACTAATTTTTATTTCTTTTAAGAAAATCTACATAATTTTCATTTTATACAATTTTTTAAGGTGAGGAACCCTGCTATCATGATGAATAGAAGTTGTGAAAATAATATTATCTAGTTGCTAGATAATATTTCTAAATGGCTTCCTATGTTTCTATTTATTCTACATTTTGTTCTTTGGGTTCTTTCTGTTTTTAATTTGCTAATTATTGTTTACTGATCAGATTAAATTTTAGTGAATGCCTGTGTTATCAAATGTGATGTCAAGCATGTTAAGTTTTAATTAAGTTTTTAGTTCCTGTTTCTTATCTAATACTTCATTTTTCAGAAAGGTCATATTTCCTTTAAATAGATTGTGTTAGTTTTAAGTGTTTATCTGAAATCTTTCTTTCTTAAGATAAATTTGTTCTCAATAAGTTTTTCTACACTTTTAGTTTTTTATTCACATGTACTAACTGTACATGCATACAGTGTGCATTGATCAAATCCAACCACCATTTTCAAAACATTCTCCTCCACACTCTTTCTAATCTCTAGTAATTATTATTTTACTTTCAGGTCAATATATTTTTTATTTGTTTTGTTTCCAGACACAAGAAACTTTCTTCTTAATTGTCTTCTCTTTATTTTTCCCTCTGTAGGATGTTTTTTATGGACTTGTATAAATTTAATTTTTCAATTTTTTCATTGTATGGTTTTTCTTACTCTTCTGAGGGATACTATCCTGAAGTTAGGTGACATATTTTCTTGCAACTCTTCATTGTTCAATGCTTTTTTCAAATACTGAAACATTCACAGGTGCTAGATTACACTCTGGTGCATTATTCAGTTATCTTAATCTACCTGGGTGGGTTGAAATGTATTCATGGCTGTTTTCAGCTGGAAAAATTCTATTTATGTACATATATTTTTGTTAAAAATAATGGATTTTTAAAGGTTCATTTTTTTTGATGATAAAGTGAACAGCAGAGTTTAAATATTTTTTTCCCATCCAACTACACCTGTATTTGTATAACATCAAATCATTAAACCTTAATGTTTCTGGTGGGATCAAGTATATTTTTTATTTAGGAAGACACTTGTTGCCATTTTATTGGATTTCAGGTACTGGCTACCAACAGACTCCTCTGTGTTTCAACAACTTACCCTGCTTCTGATCTTGCCCCTTTCCATCACAAAATTTTCACTCATATCCAAAAATTCAAAATGTATATCAGAAATTTTTTCCTGCTTAAGACTCTTATTCTTATTTTACTTTAAGATGTAACTTCATTTTTTTAAATTGACACAGTAATTCTACATATTTGGGGTTACAGTGTGATATTTCAATACATATACACAGTGTGTAATGATCAGATTAGGTTAACTGGTAAATCAACCACCTTAGATCATTATTATTTCTTTATATTGAGAACATTTAAAATTCCTTCTTCTAGCTCTTTTGAAATATTCAATTAATTGTTTTCAACCATAGTTATCAGATTCTGCTGTAGAACATTTGAAGTCATTCCTCTTACCCAGTCACACCCCTATACATGTTAGTTAGTCTCTATTCCTTATTCACCATGCCCTCCCCAGGCTCTGGTAACCACTATTCTATCCACTTATTTTTTGAGTTAAAGTTTTCATCTTCCATCTATAAGTGAGAACATACATTTATCTTTCTATGCCCTTGTGCCCAATTTATTTCACTAAATCTCATGTCCTCCTGTTCCATCTGTGTTGCAGCAAATGACAGACTCATTCTATTTTTATAACTGAATACACTCAGTTGTGCATATGTATCACATTTTCTTTATCTATTCATCCGTCAATGGACACCTAAGTTGAATTCATAACTTGGCTATTGTGAATAGTGCTGCAATAAACATAAGAGTATAAGTGCCTCTTTGACATACTGACTTCAATTCTTTGGTTGCACACTAAGTTGTGGGATTAATGGATCATAGTTTATAAATTTTGGTGAAACTCCCATACTCAATAATGGCCTCCATTTCTATAAAGGCTATTTTAATTTACGAAACCATCAACAATATTCAAGTGTTTCCTTTTTTCCATATTCTCATCAATATTTGTTAATTTTGTCTTTTTGTTAATACCTACTCTTACTTGAGGTAAGACAATTATCTCATTGTGGTTTTGATATGCTTTTGTGATTAGTGATATTGGGCATTTTTAAAATGTCTTTGGCCATTTGTATATCCTCTTTGAAGAATTATCTATTTAGATAATTTGCCTATCTTTAAATTGGATTGTCATTTTTTGTTTGTTGAGTTGTCTGAGTTTCTTCTGTATCCTTCATTATATTGATTATGATTGTTTATTTGCATATGTTGAAACATTATGGCAACCCTGGGATGAATGCTACTTGATCAGGGTGTATAATATGTTTTATGTGCTTTCAGATGCAATTTGCTAATATTTTGTTGAGAATTTTTGCATGTTAGAGACATTACTCTGTAGTTCTCTTGTCTTGTGTCCTTTTCTGGTTTTGGTATCAGAGTGTTGACCTCACAAAATAAATTTGGAATGATTCCCTGCCTTTTAATGCTTTGGAATTATTTCAGAAGAATTGGTACCAGTTCTTTTGAGATTTAGTAAAATTCATTGCTGAAGCCATCTGGTCCTGGGTTATTCTTTTTTGAGAGATTTTTAAAAATTATAATTATTGACCCATTCTTCATGTTATTGATTTGCTCAGGTTTTCTATGTCTTTTTGGTTCACTTTAGAAGGTCATATGAGTCCAGAGATTTATTCATTTCTTTTGGCTTTCCAATCATTGGCATGTAGTTATTCATAAAGCTCTCTAACAATCCTTTGTATTTTTGTGGAATCACTTGTAATGTTTCCTCTTTCATTTCTGATTTCATTCATTTGGATGTTTTCTCTCTTTTCTTGTTAGTTTAGCTAATGTGTTCTGTCAATTTTGTTGATCTTTTCAAAAAACCATCTCTTTGTTTCATTGATTTTTAAAATTGATTGTAAAACTCTATTTCAAGTATTCTGACTTGATCTTTGTTATTGTTTTCCTCCTACTAACTTTTTGAATTGGTTTGTTCTTCATTTTCTAGCTCTTCGAGTAGCATTTCTAATTATTTGAAATACTTCCATTTTATTAATTTTTTTTCAGGTAGGCACTTCTAATTATGATCTTCTTCATAACACTACTTTTGTTGTATCTCATTAGTATCATAGTTTGGATGTGAGGTGTTCCGCTAAAGCTCATGTGTGAGACAATGCAAGAAGTTATAGAGGAGACATGATTGAGTTTCAACAGCCTTAACCAATTAGTGAATTAATCCCCTGATGGGATTAAATGAATGGTAACTGAAAGTGGGTAGGGTGTGGCTAGAGGAGGTGGGTGTTGGGGGTGTGCCTTTGGCGTATATATTTTGTATCTGTTGAGTGGAGTATCTCTCTGCTATTTTATCATCATGTGAGCTGCTTCCCTCTGCCACTCTTCTGCTCTGCTGTTCTGCCTCACCTCAAGCCCCTAGGAATGAAGCTGGCTGGCTGTGAACTGACACCTTTGAAATTTTGAGCCCTCAAATAAACTTTTCCTCCTCTAATATTGTTCTTCTCAGGTCTTTTAGTCACAGTAGAAAAAAAAAATCCAACCAAAACACATAGGTTTTGATATATATTTTCCATTTGTTTCCTTCTTCTTCAAACTTTAAATGACTTTCCATAAATATTCACTTTCAGGACATATATGATATGGTCCTGCATACTAGGTCTATTCTATTACTTCCTTCACTTACTACATTCCAGCTACACAGGTCTTGCCAACATTCAAATTTGCTACATAGGATCACATTAAAGCTTTTGCACAGATTTTATTCCATCTAGGACAGGAATATACCTCCCTTTTTAGTTTGCTTTCAGCTCACTTCATTTTAAAGGAAAACTTTGTTTATTCTATATAAGTTAAAATGTTGTCATCTCTAGTTATTTTATGACACTAATACATCGTATCCATTAAGCTATATTTTAGCTGTCTACACAGAATGTAGTAGACCTTGAGAATGATAGCCTGATCATCGTTGTATCCATGGGACTTAGCAAAAGGCCTGACCATTGTAAGTACTCACTCCTTATTTCTTGATTGAGTAAATAAAGACATGATTAAATAAATTCATGCATAGTAGAAACCTCTTGATAATTAGAAACTGGGACAAGAGTGACACTAAATCTAATAACATATTTTCACCTATATTCTTCCAGTTCTCCATTCCCAACCTATTGCTGATCTTCAAAAACATCCCATTCACCATATCTCTGGCAACTTGGTAAGCCTGTAACAGCCCCTCCAAACTGGTGGCTAGTAGTAGAATTTTTCATAAATTTCTATATTTATTTCCTTTAATTCTTCATTTGGAAAAATTGAAATACATGTAAAGTGGAAGCATCATTTTTAGTTTAAATTACACAGTTTATGATTGGTGTTAACCTATATTTTAAATTATTGTAGGGTTTTCATTTTAATATGTTGCTTATTTCTCTTTACCATTAAAGGATGGAGTGGTTGGGTTTGTAAAATGGATAGGTTTAGAAGTCCTTTAAGTCTTTTGACTTAAAAGACTTCTAAACCTATCCATTTTAATGCAATTATGAAAATTTTTTATTTTTTTCTAGATTGCTTACATTTCGATTGAATCAGAGTCAACTACAAATACCTATTTATCTTCTTTGTTTAAAATTTATTACCTTAATAGCAACATTTCAACTGCATTACTATTAATTTTTAATGAGCTATAGCTTTTTATCTTTCTAACAAACATTGCCTTTGAAAACACCTTTCGTATCCTTGGGCTAATCATGATAAAGATATTTTATTGCCTTCTAAATATTTTAAGGTTAGCTATGATTCCTAGATTCTCCTTGAGTTTGTTTTGTGTTGACTTTCTGGTTGATAGTTTGATTACCAGTCTGAAGATTTATCATTGATTAAGTTTTAAAAAACACTTGACTTAGAATTCAACCAATATAGTTCTATTCCCTTGAAAGACTCCTTGTAATTAGATATAGATCAACTGTATTCCTAGAAAGGCATTCTTACTCTTTATTATTTCCCTGAATAAATGGGTTAAAATTGGAAAATCTATTATTACCATTATACTGATCTCTGCCAATTAATTTTAATTTTACCATAAGGTAGATCCTATCATAGTTCAATCTTAATCTATATAAAACTACATTAATTCAACTCAAATTTTGTAATTACTTTTATTATTAAGTAAGTCTAGAAGCAATGAGATAGATTGCCATCCTGAACTTAAGTTGGAGTTCATGAAGAGGAATAATTCACTGAAGGGAAATTATTAAAATATTCTAAGAGCTGAATAAGTGATACCATCAACCCAACATTAATGAAAGGAAAGGAAAGTAAGGCTAGACCTATAATAAAGCAGATTTGAAAATGTCAGTGATGATTCTAATTTATATATGATTATATGCATGATTCAAGGACCTGAAATTCTGACACAAAATGTGTTCCCGAAGAATAATACTTTATTGCCACTGAAAATAGGAAATTGGGGGCTGGGGTTGTGGCTCAGTGGTAGAACACTTGCCTAGCATGCATGTGGCACTGGGTTCAAATAACAGCACCACATAAAAATTAATTAATTAATAATTAATAAATTAAGTTAGATATCTCATCTGTGATAATAATATAATATTATTGTCAAAACTAGGCCTTTCCAGGCACAGTGGCATGTGCTGATAATCCTAACTGCCTGCGAAGCTGAGGCAGGGGACATTATTTGTTCAATATCAGCCTGGAGAACATAATGAGACCCCATCAGAAAACAAACACACACACAAGCAAACAAACAAATAATTAGACAAATCTAGCCTTCACCCCAATAGTATAGATTCCTTCTTTCTATTGTCACAAGAATGGGTTAACATCAGCTATTCTCAAAATGGAATTACTTTGAAGATATCTTGAAAAATTCCAAAAATTTCTATAAATCAATTAAAAAATTAGTGCTTGTGAAAACAGATGAAAAATTAATTTATTGATGTCATTTTTCTCAGGATATATGCAAACCAAAATAACGTATTCATTGTAGCATTTTCAAAATATATCTATGACTGTGACTGATCTATTAATACCTGCCATTGAAATTCTCTAAAATTCATCTTAAATACCTTAGAGCATCGAAGACTTGTTGAACTTACTCATGTATTGAAGAGAACATAAACTCTTTAACCAATGCTTGCCCCTACACACACCAAAACAACAACAACAACAATAAAAAAAAAAAAACATAAGATTTTCAGAAATAGCTTTGAGAAACTCTGTTGTAGTTGCCACAGGAACATTTAACACATCATCCTCAATATACTGAATGAATATATAGTGGAGGGATCCCCAAACTGCCAAAAATCCTTTAGAGAACATTTATGAATTAATATCTTACTTTTAATCAATCCCTAGTAACTGGGCTAAGGAGATCATAATGGATTCCAGAAAGAAAATGTAACTGTACAATTTTCTCCTTGTAAGAATAATGTATGAAATGTAAAGTTTATCCTACAAACTTCAAGTCAAGTGTACAGTGAGTTATGAAAACAACTTGAAGATATAAATCTCTAAACATCTGAAAAATCAAGGAGAATGAAGAAATAGTGTTTGGATGGACTGAAAAACTCTAATGCAATCTCAGGTTGCATTCTTAGTAAATAGCATTTATTCTAGCTTATTATTTTCAGATGATATCTGAAAATGTTTGGTTTGGGGGACAAATTCAATAATAAATGATGAACAATTTTGAGGAGGAAAAAGGATGAAACATCCAGAGCTCATACCATTTGAGAATGGGAACTTGATATTTGCCTTAAAAATATTTAGCATAGGCCTAATTGTCTTTAAGGAATTGAAAGATTGACCCGTAGAAAACAATTACACTAAGCCAGAGAAGCTATATTTGGAGATTTCTGCATGGAGGCATCATAGTTTTACAGCAGTTGAAAAACGAAATTGGCTGTCTTATGAGGTAGTAAACTCCACATTAAGACTCTAAGCAGTTCCTGAATGACCATGTCAAAGATCCTTGACAGAACATTTCTGAATTAGGTGGAAAGTTTAACTATATAATTGCTAAATAGTCCTCTAATTCAACAATGTCTTTTGTAACACACTGTATTTTCATTTGTTGGCATAAAATATGAAGATTATGTATTGGTAATATTTTATATTCAAAAGATGTAAAGACCATTTGCCAATGAAGTTATTCATTCTTATTAGAAAAAATGTGCTTTATAAGGTATGACATATATAACAATTAACACTCGGACTTTTTATTTTATGTAAAACAAATGAACCTTGAAGTTTTAAGTTTTTTGAATTTCTTTATTTTAATAGGAAATCTCATTATGTCCAACCCACGGGAAAAGAATGGAATCTTTTTTTTTTTCCTGTAATTTTGAGCCACCTCAGCCTCCTATAAACAGATAACACCATTCAAATATTTCACTACCTAAAAATTTAACATTTTCTTGATAATTGTGAATACTTTTAGTTTGGGATTGTGTGCTATTTTTCTTTGTTTATTTTTTCTTTTCTTTTCTTTTTTTAAATTTTTCTTAAAGAATGTCTAGGGGCTGTGGTTGTAGCTCAGTGATAGATCACTTGCCCAGCATGCACAGTCCCTGAGTTTCATCCCTAGAACTATAAAAATTCACATTAATAAATAAATAGTGCCCAGCTGTCTACCTTATCAGTACTTTCACTATAGTTTGGTTGGTCAAAATCTTGACTAACAAATTGTTGTTAATATAAAAACAAGTTTTGAACAATTTGCTGCCATCTTTCAACCCCTTATATTTGCCTTTTAATTTTCCTATGAGTTTATACTGAAAACCTCATATTTGTTTATGTTATTAGTAAAATCAAAATTTACAAATCAGCACATTTTATGAGTTCATATATACCTGTTACTTTCAATTTAAATAAACACATTAAATAAAAAAAATCCTCAATAATATGCAATGATTTTAGGGAGAAAATGGCTGATTTTGCTCTGCAAGAATATTGGTGATATATCCATTATGGACTCCCAAGAGGGAAAGATAACATCAGCATGAAGCTTACATCAGCCTGAAGCCAAAACAAATAGATTTTCTTTTTTTTTTTCTTAACAGAAAATTCACAGAGTTGAGGGAAATTTCCAAATTTCTATTTACTATAGCTACTTTCTATGCTTCTCTAGAGACCTCTTTTCCTGCCTGCAAGAGCAGGGGCAAATGATGGCTGGTTGCTTTAGGAAAGATAGCTGGGGCGTGGTTTTCAGCTCTATCTTCTACAGTTCAGAGGTATCTGACTTCCAGGTATATATTGCAATATTAACAGGAACTACTTGGAAGGATAAACAATAGTCAGTTACTTATTCTTAGGAGTAAGAATGCTGAAGGAGTATTTTTGCTCTTTAGTAGATTCAAATTGAGGAATGTGTTGGTCCTCTTTCAACTTTTGTCCTTTTCATTTCATCATTTTTGTCTTTATTTGTGCTTTCTCTACTAAGCTGCTTATGATCCTACATCAAGGTATGAACAGTCGCATATTTCTGAATGTAGTTAATGTTTCTGTAGCAATAGCATATAAAGTATTAAAGCTCTTGGGGTGGGGATTTAATCACTTCCTTTTTTTTTTGATTTTTAAAATTTCTTTGGGGATCTAGAAACTAGGGCATTATCCACTGGACAGAGGATCATGCAGGGAAAGATGAGATTTTTCAGGGTTTTTTTTCCAATTAATTATGACATTCTTTTTAGACTAGAAGTTACACAAGTTTATTGTTACTCTCTCATGCTTAAATTTCAGTTTTTTTTATAGGTGATACACTTATTTGCAGAAATGTTACAAGGCTTTTAAACAAATTTAAAAGGATACAATAAATGAATTGGAATGTGTATATCTTTACTGATAAAAATAAATATATTATTGAGTGCAAGATTGACATTTGCAATTTTAGTTAATGATCATACTGTGCATCAACATACTGCTTTGATTCACTGTGAACCAGATTGTATGACTGCAGGTGATGACTTAACCTCACCTGATGAGGAAATTCATATATTGTTCTAGATAATCCCTAAGGTCTTTTTAGCTTAAAAATTCTATTATTCGTATGTCTCCTAGAATACTCACATAAAAAATGTGCTTAAATCCATTTAAGTCATCCTTGGACATGTTGGACTTCATTCAAAACTGTAAATGAGGAAAAAAATCTAAACAATATATTCAAAGGAAATCTCTACTGTAAATTCATTCAGATATAGTTCTATTTGTAATCAACTGTGTATATAATAGGCATATGGAAAGACACAGAAAATAAAACCCTATGTTTCTCTAGTTACTGCATTGTTCTCTAGGTTGCAGGAAATGGAGCCTTCAAACATTTGTCAGTGCTCTAACCAAATAAAACAGCTAGAAAATGTCAATTTGCAAAGCCATTTAGCTCTAGGGGGCACTGCTGTACTGTGCATCAAGCTTGGTTTATTGACTAAGGCTTAAGCAAGATTTCATTAAAGAGTTCTGCAGGTTTCAGATACAGAAAAAGCACATAAACTATTTATAATCAATTTAAACTTTGAGAAAATTAGGTAACTGTGTAAAATATTTATATGCAGTTTTTGGAAATGAATGTTTCTTTTGTTGGTAAAAGTATCTGACTTTCTGCAGCAACGAACTGTAGAAGTAAGTAGGAGTGTTTTTATTAACTTTTACAGTCAAGGTCTCATGAAGGACAATATACATTTCTTCTATGGAATTACTACTAAAAGAATTCTGCCTAAAATTCAAAAACTAAACAAAAATGGCGCACTTAGTTCCTGGAATCTTTTAATTGGTTTTGCCATTGCTGTATTCAGTTAATCTCTAATCAGAAGGCATCTGTATAATTTTGTCAACTCTTTTATTTAAGACATCTTTAAAAAAATGAAGAACTTCAAGAACAGCAGCAGTTCAAAATAATCCCAAAGGTAAGTAGCCACAAGTATCTTATTAAATTGAGAAATGAGGACTGTCAAGGTGAGAGTCCAGTACAGAAGTCAAGATATGCAGTCTCACATATTTTAAAAGCATATTCAAAAACTACCTTGAGAAATGAATTGTGCCATTTAAACTATTACATATGGATTATGAACTACTTAACAAAATCTATAAATTAAATTAAAGTTGAAATCTGGATATGCACATATTATACTAAAGACTGATAGAATTTTTTAGACCTATGTGCAAGTTTAGTTCGGCTATTAACTCAGTGTTAAAGCATTAAGAAAAGTTAACACTTTCAAGCCAAACAGAGGTGACCTCCAATGGCATTTTTTATGCTAAAATAGGAATTCTGTTTGGATTAGAATAATGTCTTTTTATTTTCTAGTCCATGAATAGATCATAAAAGGTATTATATGCCACTGTATGAGTAATTTAGATTTTTCACATTGATCTATGCAAACATGGAATGGTTATTGATATAGCTGGCTTAGTCTAATAGTAATGTAGAAGAAAGAAGGATGCAGGAAGGCAAATATGGAAGTCCAGAATATTGGAGGGTTTTTTACAATAATCTTTGAATTAGGGCACTGACCTTGAATATGGAATAGAGGGGAAATTTAGAAGATCAAATTGATATGAAATACAGATTGCATGGAAGGGCAAGGTGATGAGAAAATGGATTTACTGTGATTATATATGATAGTAGTGCTATTCTCTTATCCTGATATCCATGTTGGCATGCAATCATGCACTTAGGAAAATCACTTGTGAGTAATGTGAAATAAACGAACCCATCAGCTTGTCAATTTATTTCAATTAACCATTGGATGGAAAACTTGATATTGGGATTGTTCACCTTCACACTTTGATTCTGGGGACAAGAAACTAGGAGGTATTCATAGAGGTAAAGATTTTGGAACAGAGTTTAACACTGATTCTCAAGCAGCAATTCTGAGTGGAACTCTCTTCGATGTCTGATGATTCCAAATCAGAAATCAAGAGCTTATGTATCTTCACAAAAGTCCATCACATGAAAGAAAGTGAAGTCAAAGCTCCACTACTTGTGAGATATGATAAAATCATTCAATATCCAAAACAGGCATTATTAATTCTAATTTACAAAATTACTTATGTTCAATTTAGCATAACTGTTTGAGTTTATATGACTCCAATTACTAGCCATGAAGTTCAGCTGTGGTCCTTCCTCAATATCACGCAGCAGAACCAGTCATTCCTGTTATTTCCCCTTGGAATTTTGGACCCACAGAATCATAAGCACAATAAATGATTATTTCACATGAGTATACAGTGAGATAATTTGTTACTGAGCCATAGTAATCGGGATATTGCAATACGTCGAGATACCATCACCTCGTGCCTGAACTATTGAGAGAATTTTTTTCCAAATCACTCCACCAGTGTTTGATCCCTCAGGAAATCTATTGATTAAACATTCTAAATATGTCTCAAATCAGAGTATTTTTCATCACCTTCATAGTTACCAAAACTGTTTCCTAATTCCACTCCACTCCTTTATACTTTATACATAACAGAAATGTAAGAATCACATATATTTAATACATATATTACACCATGTCTCATCATTACTCAAAACTCTTTTTAAAATTTTCCAGTTAGAATTAAATGGAAATTCATAGTCTTTAACATGGACTACAAATTCCCCAGGAAAGATTCCTATCTAGTATTCGACTGTATTTTCCTTGTCCACTTCAGCTTCAGTGACAGTTACTGGAATATTCTAACTTTATTCTCATTTAAGTGCTTTTATTTTAGCTGATTACTTTGTCTGAAATGCCATTCCCCAAATATTTTCCTGGTCAAATTCCTCATACAATTTATGCGTCTTTATGAGTACCATCTCTTCAGAGAGTTAGGCAGGTGAAAAATCAATATTCTGTTTTTATTTTTTCTTTCTTTTCCTTTTTTTTTTTTGGTTGGGGGAGGTACCAGGGATTAAACTCAGGGGCACTCCACCACTGAGCCACATCCCAAGCCCTTTGTATTTATTTAGAGACAGGGTCTCACTGCGTTGCACCTCGCTTTTGCTGAGGCTGGCTTTGAACTTGTATTCCTCCTGCCTCAGCCTCCTGAGCTGCTAGGATTACAGGCATGTGCCACCCAGCGCCCAGCTCATATTCTGATTTCTTATTTCTCCTTTTATGTATCACTTATCTCCGACAGTTAGAAAAAAACAATCATTTATTTATTTATTTCCCATCTTCTCTACTAGAAAATTAGTTCTGTAAAGGTAGGGATTTCAGTTATTTTGCAGAGCCTAGAACACAACCTCACATAGAATGAGTAACTCTAAAGTATTTACAGAATAAGACAGTGGATGCGTGAATAAATGAATGATGACTCTGCTTACCTGCCTGATGGGAGAGGGCATGTTTATCATCTTTAGCCTATTAGAATAAGCTCCCAAGCTCTACCTCCTCACAGCTGGGTGCTTTTGGACATGCTTATGAGTGTTTTATTTGTTCTGTGAAATGAACGAATAAAAGGATGTTGTTCCATGTGCATTATTTTAGTGTGAAATAAAATACTTAGGACAGTGAGGACAAGATAGTGGACTTTGAGCAAATCTGAGTTTCTTGTCCCAAAGTGAGATTCAAGGGTTCTACATCCCACTAAAGTACAGCAATATCTCAGATGCCCTATCTCTTCAACTGTGCTAACTCAAGCACTAGAGCAGTAGAAGATGACAAGGAGAACTTTAAGGGCCTTGATAAAAAAAATACAAATTTTATTCCGAAACTGATAGGGATATGAAGGGGTTTAAACACTGAATGTTGAGAGATTTTTAACACATTCTCTCAACAAATGGGTGTTATGATAAAATTAACACATTGGTTTTCTTTTCTAATGAATTATCTGCATTGGAAATATTTCTTACAAAGTCATTCAAATACCTACAAAATGTAGATTTCATCAGAAAAGATATACCAAAAGAAATGTTTATGTAGCTATGTTTAAATGTGACAAAGGTAATGATTTTGGTGAAACTGGATCTCTTTTTTGCTACCTTGCTTTGAATAGATATTTCAGAATCTTCAAAGCAGGAAAAGATGTATGGTTTAGAGATATTTGAATTGGAAAATAGGTACTTAAATCCTCTTGTTCATCATGCCGTAAGGGTAATTTTTCTTTAATGTTCTCTCTGACTCAAAATAAGTAAAGGCAAAACAAAAGTTTAATAGTTTTAAATGTTATCAACTTTATTCTTTCAAGAGATAAAACAAAATACACACTTAATTTTTATTTTTAGTTCTTTCAAATTTATATAAATCTGATTTTGATTGTCTTTCCATAATTTGGATATAGTGAATGAATTATTTTTGATATGTTTAAAATATGCATTTTTGTTTAATTTTCTGTGCTTTGTTTTATGTAGTATCATCTGATACAATAATAACCATAAGTTAGATGGGATACTATGCAGTATTAAATCTACAAATGTTGGGAGTCTGGTGAGATGGGAATAATTTTATATATGAAAACCAAGACTCCAAACTCTGTTTCAATTTTTACATAACTGAAATAACAAAGCTCAATGTTTTTTTAGAAATTAACTGTATGCATGAAAACAGCCAGAAAGTTTTCACTCTATTTTCATACGTCACTGCCTTTCACCATTCTTCCAATGACAGTCATAAAGGTACCATGCAATTATTCTCCAGCTTAAGTCATAAAATAGTTCATGTATCATTCATAAAATAAAAACCATGTTTGATTTTTTATGAATCTTTATTTCACACATATATTTACTAAATATTAAACCTATGCTGTATTTAATTGTAGAAGTTTTATTATCAATCTCTCAGCAATGATTACTGGAATGTAGAAAATGTTTGAATGCTGTATATTCTTTTTAACCAATGAAATGGATGAAACCAATTCATATCTTAGTAGACTCATCACAATAGCTAGCAAGTGGGTATTAAACAAATGGACGGCTTTGGAAAATTTTAATCTTTGCAGACCTCAACAGTAGAGCATTATGGAGGGATTGGCCCTTCTCAGATGTCAGCATATAGCCAACAGAGTGTTCATAAATCTTCAAAATTCCAACCTCTGTCATCCAGTGAACATTTTGACATCATTTTATTTAAAAGAATATCTTGACTTTTCTCCATATTTTGACAAATATATCTCACAGTTAATAATAGACTTAAAAGATTATCATATTATCACAGCTCAGCTTAAACTTACAGTAGGTTTATTTCATACTGTTCTCCATTGCTGGTATAAAGTAAACCCACTGAAAATTCTCTGGAGTCAACAGCCAAGTCTGGGAAGCTCTGCATTGAGTGCTAAGTACTTAGCAAGGGTCATAATACAAATTTCTAAATAATCAAATGGATAAGTGAATTGAAGTATTCCTAAATAAGACATGAAATACAAAACACTAAAGGAAAATAAAATACCTGTGAGGAAGGCTATTGGCACTGAAACATGAAATTGTTGCAAAATATTTGTGTACAGGCAGTAGATGACTTTAAATGAAGCCATCATATGCTTCATGGGCTGACAACTGTAAAATGGATCAAATGGTGCTTAGGTCTTTGCATTTGACTCACTCTGCACAATTTCCTTGGGTATCTTTATTCATTTTCATGATTTTATCTGCTACCTTTATATTTAATATTTCCATAATTATATTTTTAATATGTATCACTACCCTAAGCTACAGACTCCCTGCTATAAATCTGCCTGCTGAACATATCTACCCACAGGTGTTTGTTCCAATAATAATTCAAATTCTACATGTCCAATGTGGAAAATTTTGTTGCCATCCACATCAGACACTCATATGCACCACTTACAACTGTTCTAGCCTCATCTGCTTGTGAAGACTTGGGCCACTCCTTTAAGCCTTAGATGCTCCTAAGCAAAATTTTCTCCCTTCTTCTCTATGAATGACTGTCACAGAAGGAAGTTATTTATATGGCCTCAAAAGAGTCCAGTGAGTCAGTACAATTTATACCAATCCCATGGACACTAGGCAGTACCTGGCTGTATGATACATCTTCATATAAACTCTCCACCTGCTCCAGTTCATTCTACTTCTCTCTCTTTTGTGCTGCATGTGACAACATTTCTTAATGAAGCAGTAGCACAAAAACACAAGCTGACACTGTCAAAATTTCCTCCATTTTTGATGATATCTGGTAATATAATCCACTTTAACCTGAAACTGCTACAAAAGTTTCTGGAGCTACTCTTGACTTCTTTCCTTTGTTAACCTGCTAGGAACTCAGTATTTAAATGTAGCCATCTTCCTTTCTAAATAGCAGATGCATTATTCCTCTTGATTTCTGACAACACTGTCTTGTACCAGGCACTTACCTTTTCTTGGATTATTCAGAAATTCTCCTAAATGGTCTTCCTAATTTTAAGTCTTATCATTTCTTCATTTTTAGATTTCACATTCAAAATGCATATCTCAGCATAGTCCTGATTCTCAGCAGACTCAAGCCTTTTGACTCAACATATCTCTAATATATGCCTTGAGTTTACATTTTTAGGCTTATTTTTCATGACTCCTGGCCTTATGTTTTAGGCTTCAGCAACAGAAGATATGACATTAAGAAAATACCTTCTTGCTGGGCACAGTGATGTACACCCGTAATCCCAGAAACTTGGGAGGCTGAGTCAGGAGGATCTCAAGTTGAAACCCAGCCTCAGCAGATTAGCAATTCACTTAGCAACTCAGGAAAACTCTATCTCTAAATAAAATATATATTTAAAAAAGGCTGGGGATGTGGCTTAGTGGTTAAGCACCCCTGGGATCAATTCCTGGTACCAAAAAAAGAAAATACCTTCTTGTTTATAATGCTTTCTTTTCTAATTCTGGTAAATCATCTTACTTTATAATCAAGATCAGCCATTTTTTTTTCCATTTATAAATCATGTCTGACCTTTTCCAGGCTGAGAAAGGTGACATTCTGATTCTTTTCTGTGCAACATAAAATCTCTTTTATATTTAAAAATCCATTAGAAAAGTGACTGCAAAAGCTGCAGTCTATCAGTTTCTCACGATGGCAGGGATCCTCAGACTATGGAAGTCTCTATCACTCCCTAACACTTTGGAAATGTTTTGGACTTTGAAAGAGGGAGACAGGATTAATTTCTGATTCTGATAAAACTGCTTTGTGCTGGACATGGGTACTTTCTCTCTCCCAAGTCCAATCCCTGCAAATGGCTACATGAAAATATTCTTCAAGAAGGGCAAAGTTGACTTTTTTGTGTGTCTTTATATCTTAATATCTAAAAGAAAACCTTTGGTAGCAAAAAGTCAATACATATTTACTAAATTAATAAATGAATATTGCAGGGATAAGCCTCAGAAAATCTGAAGTCATTTCCAGTTGGGGTCAAGCAGTACTCACAAGTTGACTTTTGATTTGTATACTTTCTCAGTGAGCACACAGAATTCTTTGGGGCTGTCACCAGTCACATTTATCTGCTGAGTAGGCAATTGAATTGCTAGTCTGTAGAGAGGTTGAGAAAGGTGTGATAACAGTAATGTATTACCTTTGTAGACCTGAGGGGTTTTTTACTTAACTAAGCAATATCTTTTGAAGCTGAATGCCTATTTGGAGAATGAAGGTTCAAGGATGATGTCTATCTGACTGGGACTGAGCTCAGCACAGGGGACTTTGTTCTGATAAGTCATATCTGGAATATACACATCTTTATTCATCTCATTATCCACAGCATAGCAATAGTTAAAATATCATCAAATTCAGGAATAAACAGGCAAGTATGAAGAAGTGATGAGACAGAAGCTGAAGGAATGCAATGAAACTAGGTAAATAAAAATATTCAAGATTGAATAAACATATTGGTGACTTAGGTGAAAAAATTAGCAGCCTTTATTACTTTGTATGATCCTCACTAATGTATCAAATAAACCACCAAATATCAGTTGACTAACCTTACTGTTCATTTTGTCTTGTTTGGTAGTATAATGCTGGTATTCATATTTAATGGGATTGAGAGACAGGATTTTCTCATGCAGTGGTTTAGGATCTTAGGATCTTTCCATCTTATGACTCCATCCATGGCCAGGGTCTTAGGGTTTTACTCCTCCAACCAGAAGTGGAGGAATTAAAAACAAAAAAGAAAAGGCAAAATAATCATATATCTCTTTCATGTTTGGTTTTGTAAGTGACATAAATCATTTAAAGTCATGGTTTCAATGAGAATTAGTTCTGTTGTACCACTTAGATAAGAGATTGAAAAACTTTTTCTGGAAAGATTCAAACAGTAAATTTATTAGTTTTTGTGGGTTATATATTTCTATTCAACCTTGTATTTATAGCCTGAAAGCAGTAATAAGTAATATGTAAATGATTGGGTATGGCTGTATTCCAGTAAAACTTTATTATGGACTCTGAAATTTGAATTTCATAAAACTTTGAAATGTCACAAAATGTTACTCTTATTTTGATTTTTCTCTAACCATCTAAGCATGTGAAAAAAACGCTTCATTTTCAGACCTTATGAAAATAGGTGATAGACTGATTTTAGGCTGTGGTTGCAGTTTGCTGACCTTTGACCTGGATGCAAGATGGCTGGAAAGGTTGACCCTGTCTGAGTTGCTGCTTTTTGTAGTAGCTCCACATTGTTTAAGTGGATGTTAGTTGTATGTCCCTTAGGCTGCTCCATGGCTACTAACAATAGCATACTACAAGGACACAGCCACATCAATGTCTATAGCAGCACAATTCTCAATAGCTAAACTGTGGAACCAACCTAGATGCCCTTCAATAGATGAATGGATAAAAAAAATGTGGCATATATACACAATGGAATATTACTCATCAATAAAAGAGAATAAAATCATGGCATTTTCAGGTAAATGCATGGAGTTAGAGAAGATAATGCTAAGTGAAGTAAGCCAATCCCAAAAAACCAAATGCTGAATGTTTTCTCTGATATAAGGAGGCTGATTCATAGTGGGGTAGGGAGCAGGAACATGGGAAGAATAGACAAACTCTTTTCTCTATATTGAATGTATCTCCCCTGTTCCCAAGAGACAAAGCACCTAATCTCATCCAGTCACTGTATCTTTCTCAAAGCAGGGACTTCTGGGTGATACACAGTCTTCTCAAATATGCCTGTGTTTCTTGTGGCCTTGAGAGCTACGAATTAAGACAACCAACCCTCTCCTTCCTCCTTAACATTATCAAAGTGAACAGGAGCAGGGTAACTGCACAAATTCCCATAAAGGGGAGGGAGGAGAAAACAATGATGAAGCATGTTTAAGTCATCAATTGTGACACTTCTTCCTTAGCACTAGAGAGTTTTCTAGATTCGACCAATTCTTTTGGGGTACATCTTTCTTGCCCATTGCATCTGGTCTCTTAGCACATCTGAAGAAGGTTTTGAGTGATATGTGCTCCTTGGGGAAGACAGAGCTTTCACATACTGCTCATGCTGGTATAAATTTTAGAGCCCAAGAGGCATTTTATATTTATTATAAGCTCATTCTATCCAGAATCGTAGTTTTCTTAGCAATGAGAAAAAATTAGAAAGCACTGATTTATTTGCATCTCATCTGATCTGTGCTAGTAACAATATACAGTGTTTTCCCTTTGTATAATTTCAAATGTTTTTTTTTATTTACTAGTTTTTCTTTTCCTCTTATACCTTCATCTCTCAACTTAATGACAGCTACCTGAAATGATCTGAAAATACACTTTAGGGAATGGAGAATCCTTTGAACTATTTCTGGTACATATATCTTAATTTTTGGAGGGTTTTCAAGACAGAGTTAGGTTTCCTAAAATTTAGAAACTTTCATCATGCCCCAGGTTCTTAAAGTCCTCTTCTTCCTCAATAACAGCAAATTCTGGCCTAAACTCAGAGGCCAGAAGTCACATACTTTAGCTGGCGTTGACTCATGCAGACTAGCCCTGTCCTCTAAAGTAGATGCAAGGTGAGTGGGGAGATTGAGCAAATTCATCCTTTACTGGCAACTACTTCTATTGAGCAATATTATAGTATGAAGAGCTAAATATGCTTTTCTGTGGTACAGCTAGGAGAGAATTTAACTTTTACTCTGAAAGCCATGGTAAGCAATTGGAAGACTGACATCCGTTAATACAAAAAGCAGAAACTGAAAATAAAATATGTCTTAAAGATAGTGCAGTATATGGAAGCCTGAGGGCACTGAAGGATATGATCCTTAGAACCTCACCACAGTTTCAAATATATGAGACAGTTGCAGCAGAGTCGTCATTAATCATAAACACTCTCATGAATGCTATTACTCTAAAATGAATGATCCTTCTACTTTTAATAATAATAAAACATGTTATATATTATCAGAACCTCAAATAGCAACATTAGAGAAAGATTCTTGTCAAATTTTGTTATATGATTATATGCATATAAGAAAAACTTAGCTATATTCATTTCATTGAAAAACCAAAAATAGTTTCCTTTCCCTGAATGTTTCATTTCTCCAGTATTAAAATAGACTTTAAAATATAAATATTGATGTCTTTCAATTGTCAGGGAAAGCACACAATGCACCAAGATTTAAATGAGACAAGAATAGAACATTGGAAAGTTTTTACAGTTCAGGGGTGTGAAAATGTACTTCAGTTAAAAAATCTTCCACAAACAAATTAGTCAAAATAGCAATAGAAATAAATGCAATTTATAGTTTAACAAAACTTATGAATTTTGTATTTGTATTCTGTTCTTAAGTTTCTTTGCATCTATTTCTTTTTATTTATATTAGTGTATTATTATTCTCATTCATGTTTTACTCATTTAAAAATAGATACTTTTTTTTTATATGAAGATAGCTCTATTGAACTTCTTATGAAAAGTATTATTATTCTGTGGAGACTATTCTCATTATGGAGAATGTAATCAAATAAACATGTGAAGATAGCTGATTATAATAGTTACCGAAATGGGAACAATTTCTGTGTTTGAGCATTGTGCTAAGAGCACTGCTTATGCACAATTTTATTCAATCTTCATGTCAACTTTATGATACCCATAGAATCATCCTGATTTTACAAGTAAGGAAACTGAAATACAGAGAGGTTAAGTAACTTTTCCAAGGTTTTATCAATAGTAAGGAACACACCTGAACTTTGAAACTTCGTGTATCTCTTAACTCCCCTGACATAGAAATACACCATCTTAACTCAAACCTGCTTCCACAAAATCATCAGTTAAGCTCTCTAGTTCCCCATCAGGGTAACATGGAAGAGGCAATCTTTCTGAGGTTGCAGCATATTAACCAAATATGGTCATAATCAAATCTATGTAAAAGGAAAATCATATTTTAAATTTTGGAGAGGGAATTGCTTTTAATTTTTTAAATGCTGTGGTAGGCATTTGGTTGAAAAATATAGGCTGCATGGTATGGTCCAAAAGTTTTTTTAAAAATGCTACAATAGTGCAATTAAAGTTAGTTGTTGTTTTTAATGAGATAGTCTGATGCAGTCCGGCTGCAGCAAACTAACCGGGGGGTGACGAACAACTTGTGTACATTGATACAGCAGGAGTGGGAGGCGCTTATTGTAGGACAGGAGCGGTATATATACATTTCACACAGCTTATCTAATTAACATAAACTAGATACAGCAGTCAACCAATAAGGAATCTCCACACTTAATGGCTCGCTGGCATTACTTCACAAACCACTCCCTCTGGCAAAATGCCAGGCGCCATCTTGACTTGTTTACAGATCCTAACAATAGACAAAGTAAATTGGGTTTCTGGAGAGCAAGAGAATCATGAAAAGGGGATAGATTCAAGGGAAAACAGAATTCTGACTATGGTTGGGGCTGAGGCCAAGAGCATATCTTTAAAAAATACTTGAGGGGAATAGTCAAGGGAATTATGACACCATGCATGGATAATCTTCCAGGTTTTATATCATTGTATTATGATGTTTTCTGAAATACCAAATCCCTTCTTCCTAACCCACCAAATATGTTAATTTCTCTATATTACCACAGTATACATGAAAGAGACCACTAAATCACATAAATAAAAGTACCAAATCACCATTTCACATGTGGTTCCAGAGTTAGTCTTCTTGATTGGTTCTTTAGAATCAATGGGGTATCAAATGTCACTTTCCTTACAGAATATTAGTAAAAGACTTAGACAAAGACTATGTGCTTAATCTTAAAATCTTTGGTTATTGTAAGGAAGACAGGATTTTCACATGAGGTGAGTACTTAAGTAATTTTCAAATGTGTTAAAGGAAAACTGGTCATTCATTGTTGATGTTTGAGGATGAGACAAATAATACATACATGTACACAAATATTAAACTTAATTTATTCAGATTATAGTGCATAGATTGTTAAAGAGTTAAAGTTTGTGTTCAATACTTTTATTCTACTGTGCTTTTATAAGCAACCATTTCATATCCATATTCATTTAATACGAAATATTTACTCATAGAGAAATCATATCCAATCAGCTTAGTTTTATCTTGCCACAGTCAAATTAAAAGTGTTTTGAAACACACGATTAAGTCCATTATGGAATGCTAAAGAAGAAAATTATCTTAGAATTTTGTGAAATATGCTTAAGATATCAAAATAATAAAAATATAAAAGATGACAAAAAGTTTTAGAAAATTAGGTATAACTATTACACATTTTTCAAATTTTATTTATTATTAAGGATGCCAGAAATATATAGTTTGGATTTGGAGAGTTAAAATGAAAACACCCTTATCTAAAATTTTTAAGACAAGTATATACTTAAAAATAAAAACAAACAAAACCAAAAGTGTCTTTGATATATGAGAGTGAACCTAGCTATTTGAGAAGATCTATATATTTTCCTAGTATGTATTATATCATCTCTACATTTTTCCCTCTTGTAAGACTATAGATTTTGATTAAAATATAGGCAACACATTTTTCACAGTACAACTTTATGAAGTAAAGGTTCTACTATAGTTTTAATTTAAAATCATAATGTGGAAAATCCTTGATATGGTTGATCTAATTATCTTTTTCAAATTTAATATATCTTCACTGTAAATCTACATATCTAAAATAAATACCAAAGGTATAAATTAGTTAGTAGGATTTAAAAAATATTACAAAGATGATAGAATACTTCTTGAAAGCTGTGGAGCAAATTAAAAACACATGCAATGGAAGTCATAAAGAATTAATTTATAGAAAAATATAACAGAAATAAAAAAGGAAGGAAATACAATAATAAGAGAAATGAAGGAATAACATAGAACAGATATCATACAAATATGTATGAATCATTGAGTTTCCAACCCAGTTTTGCTAAAGTATAGATCTTAAATATGAAGATTTCTAAAATACAATTATTTATTACTTCATTCATTCATATTGCTTGGGCTATTACTGCAATGCATGGTCTGTTATTGGACTTCCTTGTAAATATTAACAACATTTCCTAGAGGCAAATCTCCCATACTTTTTTCCTTATCATGGAAATCAAGTCATGGCATAATTTAGCATTAACATAATGCTTTTCAGTAAGAATGAATTGGACATAACTTTCATACATGACCCATGAAACTCCACATTATGTACAACCACAGAATGAGATACTAATTAGAATAGGTTATACTTCATGAATGTATAATATGTCAAAATGCACTCAGCTTAATGTATATCTAAAAAGAACAAATAAAAGAAAGAAACAAACAATAAGTTGTCAGTTACCACAGGTATGCATGTTGAAGCAAACATATTAAAAACAGAGTTACTACATATGAGATAAATGCAGGTTAAAAGTCATGTCCTCATGAGTTATAAATGTACAAATATAAGATAATTATTAAATTGCAATTTAAGATCTTTTCTATCATCTTAAACTGTTAATGAATCATCATGCATTTAGGGCACCAAAATATATCAATGTTATAGCACATAGACAGAAATATCTAAAATATGTAGAAAAATTCTAATTCATCTAATGCTTTTCAATAATTTCATTTTAAATTTTATTTTATTAAAATTACCTAAATATATAAAATAACCAATGGGAGATTACTATTTCCAAATAATCAAGTTTTGCATAAATTATGTTTAAAAGTCCATCTTATCTACAAGAAAAAAAAATAGGTAATATTTTAAGAAACAAATTATGTTGATGTATTACTAGGGAAAACAGTATTTTATTAATAAAACATTAGGAACAAATATTGACTTAAAACTAGGGCATCTAGGGGCTGGGATTGTGGCTCAGTAGTAGAGCACTTGCCTGTCATGTGTAAGGCCTGGGTTCGATTCTCAGCACCACGTAAAAATAAATAAATTAAATAAAACATATATTTTTTAAAAAGGGCATCTAGATCTTTGTCACAAACTTAAAACAGCACATTATATACTTTATAACTTAATCCCTTCTGTAAAGCAAATAATTTCTAGTTTAAAGATAATAATGGTCATTTGAAAAATTAGTGAAAAGAAAAGTTTAAATGTAGAAAGAGATCTGTGGTGCTTTCTTTCCTTTGTTTCTGAATCATTGTCTCCTACTCGAATACTCCTTTCCACTATTACATACACTTCTTCAGAAATTCTGATAATTCAAAAGAGAATGCAGGGTAAAGTAACAAGTAATACAGAGTATTTATTAATACAAGAAGTACTTTGAGGAGATGTAATAATGAGTAACGTGATTGGATGTAAGCTGGCTTTAAAATGTACACAAATAGCATGCTGCTTATAGTTATCTTTCTTTTTAATAGACAGTATGTTTTAAGATCTATTTATATTGAAACATGAGATACATCTCATTCTTTTCATTGACTTTTAAGTGTTCCAGCATCTTTATCACTCTTTAGACTAATTATTAAACTATAATTTTATTTCTCTGCCATCTGATGTTCCAATGTTCTACTCTTTCTAACAAAGGTATACAAAGAGTCATTAGCTCACATATGAGAGCTGAAATCTCAAGATGGAAGAACCAATCAGCTGTTTTTGATGTCATACTTTAGCAATAGTTATTTTGCATGAAGAAAAAAAATCATTTTTTCACATTTCGGGCACCAAAAATAAGACAATATATGCTGATAAAGTTCCTGTGTCTGAGTTGTATTCCATCTTGTAAATTTAAAACACAGAGGAGATCAAATTTTGATAGGATATAAGAATTAATCCAAGGTGAATAGATTTGTTATTTAGAAAGATAAAATTATTATTCACTAATCAAAACACTAGAATAGATGAATCAGTTTCTTTGCCAGTGCAATGTTGAAAGTTGGTTTTGAAATTTTTTATATCATCAGTATAATGCTCTTTGAAAAATAAAAGGGGACAAGAAACTAGAAAATACTGGATAAATGAGCATCAAGTCAGAGATGTAAAAATTTTGGGGGTATTTATTTTTCTTTATGAGTTTATGATTAGATCTAGTACTAACTTAGTTTGGATATTCAGTGGTAGGCTACATTCCTGTAATAAAATCCTGCTTTGCATTTAGTCTACCAGTATGAAGATACCATCTGTGCTAATGGAGTTTTCTTTAATAATCATGTGAATAGACAGTCAACAGACAAACAAGTAGAGAACAACAATTCTCATAGTATAGTCTGGGGACCACTACAACTTTTCATTAAATGGTTTGTGAGGGTCAAATATTTCTAATAATAATGCTAAGATTTTTTTTGACTTTTTTACTATGTTTGCACTTGTACTGATGGTAGAAGGGTAATGGTGAATAAAACTATTGATTTTGCTTGAACAAAAATAATGGTACTTAATTGCATTAGCAGGTATACTATTATCATTTACGTAAAAATACTACTTTTTCTTAAGAATGTGGCAATGAGGGAAAAAATAGAATGTACTTGAAAAATTTGTAAAATGAGTCATATTGTTCAATCATAACTTATGAATCATATGCCTTTTAATAGTGCCTATGATGAAAAGGGAAATATGCATAAAATATTTCTCCTGGATGAAGAAGTATGATCATTGTTTCATGGAGAAGCACTTGAAT